>NC_058056.1:6604428-6649428 GCF_020085105.1 Siniperca chuatsi | reverse complement strand
CTTCACTTTACATCATTTTAAATACTGACTTTTGCATGACTAGCCTAGCATTTTTTTCTCATTACAATTTGTATAATCTTGAGGAAATGACCACTGCAGAATAACATAACATAACATAACATAATTACATAATTATTTGATAATGACAATTTTATTTTAAAATGAAACAATGATTAGAATTCAATGATAAACATATACAATGTTGTGGTGCTCTGATAAACTTGCAGTGTGAGGCATTGCCCAAATTGATTGAGGTGTTTTATTTTGTGTGCTATGTGAGATTTTGAAAGCAAAATTGGGAGTATATCATTTTGTGTTAAGAGTTTTGCAAATTGAAACTGTGTTGTGAAAATTGAGCCAAAGTAATAGTAAAATACTGACCATTTGCAGTTTCTCTCTAACTCTCTCCCCTCCCAACCCTCCAGCTACAGACTCACAGACATAGCCCTACACACACTCTCAATATATGATCTATTTTTACTCCCGGTAATGTACTAAATTTGGTGTTTTTTTGTTTTTTCTTTTGTCTGCAATGGTTTATTGCAAACTTGCATGGACATTGAATGTACATTTGATGTACATCCATTTTTTTCTTGTTACTCACTTGTCTTTCACATAAATATTTTAGCACTGTATTGCACTATTGCACTAAAAAAGAGATTATACATACACTTAAGAAAGAAATTACATGCTATAAATTAATTAATGAATTACTTATTTTGTGCAACTTTGATCTATTTTAAAATTCTGTAATGGGACAAATAGAAATCAAAGTTATTTGAAGAGTGTTTCTCATGTACTAAAAAATGTAACAATGTGAAATCCATTTTAGGGTGGACTTCCTCTTTAATTTGCTGCAGCAATTACAGGTCTAAAATCACCCTGCTCAAAAAAAAAAAAAACCTAGCAGAAAAAAACATACCAAAAGTTCTTCATGCTGCTATCATGCTTCTGTGAAAGTGTGTGTGAGATCCCTTTCAGATCTGTTGATAATAGAAATGTGGATCCATTTTGGCATGTGAGGTCCTCAGGTGGACATCAAAGATAATTTCCCTCACTATAAAGCACTTCACTGCAGTATGTTGGCTGAGGATCAAAGAGTGCATGGTATAGTGAGACCACACACAAACACACACACATACACACACCTGTACAGAACATGTGCCAACTGTAACCCCACGTGGGAGGGTCAAGGCACGGCTCACACTAGCGCTGAATAGGGGTCTGAGGATCCGATCCCCCCTTCCTTTGTGATCTGTCAAAGTGAACAATGACCTTGGACAGTTCAAAAATAAACCACAGAGTGTATCAGTGCTTTTAGAGCCCACAGCCACCCCGGTTTTGTCAGATGCCAAGAGAGAAAAAGAGCCGTTTTGTTAGTCATCAGCTTCACACCAGGGCAGGGAATCAATCTACCTCCCTCTGTGTACAAGAATATGAGAAAGTTGAATTATGTCTCTCTTGCTGACTGGTGTGTGTGCTTATCACACAAGTGAGCACCTCTTTTTAAGCATACGCAGTATAAAGCTGTTGACATGGTGGGTGTATTTCCAAGAATGTATATGTTTAAGCATATCACCAACGGGTGGAAATAATGTGCTGTCATTGAAGTAATTTTGTATATTTGTATATTTATATTTTTGAAAGGGAGGTTTTCACATTTGCTTTACACAGTGTTTAGATTTGAAATTCAATTTTATCTCTATCTGCTATATTTTCTTTGAATACATTTACTGATTATACATTTTGTCAGGTCTTTATTTGCATTACATCATAAATTGCTGAATCATCTGTATAAACACTGTGAAATTCCATTAAAACATTAGATTTAAAAAGATTCAAAGGCACACAGCCGTGTTCATAAAACGTTTTACAGTAGAAGAAAACTCAACTTAGACTTCCAGAGAGAATTGCAACATCAAAACATCTAATAATGTAGCATATAATTTCAAATATGGTTATATATACAGTAATTTAAAAAAATTACCAATATAAAATAAAGATCCTCATTTACAACAACAAGATTTAGACCAACTATAAGCAGTTTTTATGCAAAACTGAAAAACATTTCAAATTTAAACCATATTTAAAGCAAAAGTCAAAAACAACCTCTTAAAAAAAATAAAAACATTCAGCAATTGCAACTTACTGCAGTGATGTAGCATTATGAATAAGCTATAACTATTTTTTGTGCCTCTGGCTGGTTTCTTCACATTAGCTGATGAGGCTCATGGGTACAGCAGTATTTAGTACCAGTCACCATAAAGTATGTAACAATATATATGTACATGTCTTTAAGAAAGTACATTTTAATATTATACTCTAACTTAATGCAATATCATGACCCTGTAATAAATTCTCCAGGAGGCCCCTTTGTTAAGTAACACTGATATTACTGTTATAACTGAAGTAAACTTGAAATTTACAGTGGGGAAAAAAATACATTAAAAACTATTGGCTCCATCTATTTCACTACTCCATCCCTGTAACATTAATGCTTACAATGATTGTAGATTTTAATAGTAAATAAAAAAATCTGTTTAAAAACAAGACCAACAGTTATCCAACACACCTGACTTTTCACCGGACAATTACACACACACACCGGGACTACACCGTCTTAATTACACACACAGACAAACCAATACTATAATCACCTGCTTCAATCACGCATGTGATAATTTGTGCAGCAACATCCGGCTCGCTGTAACAACTCAATGAATGAACTCAATATGTAAGAAAGTAAGAAAAAAAGAGCGTGCGGTCAATATACATCAGTCTTGTTTTTAATCATGTAGCCCTGTCAATAAAGGTTTTTTGTACTTTAATGAAGCAGTGTCCCTTGAGTTTTGGGAGGGATCCATTCTTCTTCTTGTGCATTGAGTATTATGCCTACCTGTGCATCAGGAACAGCTGCTTACTATCAGATCCAAGTAGCGCTTCCCCCTTTGTTTTTTCTTGCACTCAAGTCTAATTTCATAAAGCGACTCAAGTACAGCAATAGTTACTGTAAGCATTTACTGAGTTTAAGAGCTTAAAATTGTTAATCATAGCTTCGTTAAACTGTCTAAAATTCAAAGATTTGCAGATCACCACGTTATGTATTGTCCTCTTTTCCTTTTTGCATTGTATTAAATCTAACAATGCCTTGATTCAGTGCCTTTTAGTGTTCTTTCCTCTACTGCATACTGCATAATATATAACATGACTGTACCTCCATGACCTGACACGCTTAAAAAACAAAAACCAGAAGACATGTTGTGCTTTCGTCAACTCTCCCTTTCATGTCCCCACACCTGGCTACAGCTTCTCTCTGCCCTGCATCACCACATCAAATAGAGGTTCCCAGGCAAACTCACATCCACTTTATCCCTGAGGGGGCGGCTGACTCAGCCAAAGTGCACATCTGCCTTGTTGTTTTTACTACGATTCCCATCTATCCCTGCCCCCTGTCGATCATCTGTCATCACCTGACAGTCAAGACACAAGGTGCCATGACACTAGTTTTTACCGAAAAAGGGTGGAGAGATACTTATTTCCCTCTTCATACCAGAGGGTTTACATGTATGGCTAAAGGCGATAGTGAGGTTACTGATGTGCCAGGGGGGTCACGACCCAGGAGGTACAGTTGAATCACTGTGAAAAGGTGTGTGTATGTGTGGGCGCTCATAACATCTCAAACCTCTGATCTTTTCCTTCCACAGAGAAGATGAGAAGAAATATTTCTACCTGTACCTGAGTCAGGGCTTCACAACAAGTCCCCCAGTGTTACAAAGTGTTGATTGGACAATTGATTGCTTTTTTAATAATCTAGCCATCTTTTTTTCTGTCCTTTCCAAAACCAAAAACACAAGAGCAAAAGTGTACGGAATGGATTAAACAGTCGGTTTGTCTGCTCTATCATAACCTGCAAAAGTTAGCACGCCCGGCTAACTAGCTTACTACCTACAGTAGTAACCGTGTGTTGCTTTCAAGGCCAAGGGGGACATAATTAACTACTAGTTTGTGGGGTTACGTAAAAGCCCTGTTCATGACCATCATCACTGTGTAGCATGGAAGCTGCTTCTGGATGCGTAAAAGTTGAAGCTAACATAAGCGTCTCTGTCCTGCTCTTTACTGGATTTCAGTTTAAGCTCTAGCAACTCCAGCAAACATTACCCAAACACATCGGTTAGTACTCATCCTAAAAGCCTCTTCTTTTGTAATGTTAAAAGTGAAACAAGCTAAGCAGCCAAACAGGGTTATGTCAGAATGAAATATACAGTCTGACCTTATATTTTTCCTTATCATTATGCTAGGACTAGCAATGCAGTTTCTTTATTTCCTTGTTTTCTACATAAATCATCAACTGAATTTTTGTTGTTTTAAAATGGGTCAGCTGCAAACATTAAAAAGTCAGTCGTAGACAGAATGTTCAAGCAAGTCATGGCGCTAATGTTAGCTAAATTAGCTAGCTACAGCTGACAAAATCTGCTAGAAACAGTTGTCATTTCAGTAAACAAAATCGGTGGCTAAAAATGCTAAACCCACCCGTGTGTGAAATTGAGAACCCATTTTTTCAAAGATCACTAAGAACTTTGATGGCAAATCTGACACCGAAATCACTGTAAACTGTGTGGTGTGAGCCCAGCTGGTCAATTCAGTACCCACAATTTTGCTGTGTAGGACTGGTTTCAGTTTCCTTTTTGCTCCTTTGTTAATGTGAGGAAAGGCAGAGTTATTGTGTGAGGAAGCATAAATGCTGCTGTGATAAATACTGTGAGCTATGTGTGTGTGTGTGTGTGTGTGTGTGTGTGATTCATCACCTCAGACTCATTACAGCAAAACACATCAGAGGCTCTGTAGAAATCTCTATCCAAGTCAGGGCTGGCCGGCGCTGGGTTGAATATTGTCTTTACTGTAACAAGAAACCAGGCAGTGATCCATTTTATTGACCAGTGTCAAATATAATCTACAGGTCACTCAGGATAACATACAATCATTAACAAGGGTTGAAAAAATATTTGAAATTGTTCTCAATAATACACCCTGTTATAGCTGTCAGCTCGCCTTTAAAAGGATACAATTTTGACAATGTCCCTCTGTGACACAATTTACAATTGTGTGATGTTTCTTTTCCATTTGCTGAGCTTCACTGTCAAAGTCTGGCATTACCTTAATTAAACTTTCAATGGGAACAAAGGCTAGTGGGCTACCATTGGGGACTGCTCTCGCAGGCAAAGCTCAAGTGGATAAGCTTCTATAAAAAGACACCTTTTAAACGATTAAATTAGCATTCCCCCGGAAAAGAACACTGGAGAAAAACAAAAACAAAAAAACAAAACGCTGGTGGAAACGGCCTCACGTCCTGTAGCTGTTCGTGGTGAGCTGTAACCCCTGCAGTTCCAGGATTGTGTGTGTGGAAAAGATTCAACATGAGGTATATAACCCTATATATGTGCAGTGTGTGGGTGAGATGAGTTGTGACCCTTTCCTGTGTGTGTTGAGGAGCGCAAGAGAGGGAGAGAGCAAGAGAGAGCACGAGTGTTTGTCAGAAGTAATCCTCTGTACGTATTGCACATCACTGTCTTATGCATATTCATGAGCGGAGAGCATTAATGCATCTAATACCATGATTTCTGTGTATGTGTGAGGATAAGCCCAGCTTGACGAAGCGATTAATTCTGATATCTCTGTGTACAAAATAAAGCCTCATGCAAGTGTGTGTGCATGTGTGTGTGTGTGTGTGTGTGTTTGTGAGGGAAATATATGTTCAGCGTTGGTGACATCAAAGTCTGTTGCGCAAAAGTGTGTGCCTAGTTGCTGTGTGTGTGTGTGTGTGTGTGTGTGTTTGCGTGGGCACATAAGAGAGCAGCTGCGTGGGTTTGTGCAAGGCTTTGGCCACCTGGCGCTTTGAGGTGGATGCTGGGCTGCTCACGAGTAAAAGTGGAAATAATGTCTCTCTCTTTTTCAACACACACACACTCATACTGTACTGTATGTATACCCACATGAGCCACGGCCATTTCACAAACTGGGCTCTTTCCGACTCTTCTTCTCCCTCTCTGTCTGTCAACTGAATTGCACCTCAGTTTTTATCACTTCGGTTTCCAAGACAAGTGCGAGATCTCTGAAACGTGATGCCTCAGTTTTGCATGAAAGGAAGGATCATTGTCTTCCCCCTAGTCTGTTTTCAGCATAGACTGTATAAAATATGGATATGGTCTCTGTGACATCGCCCATAGGTTTGTGAAGAGCCAGTGTGAAGCTCAGTGCCTGACTCCGCCGGCTCCGTGTGCGTGGAGCTGAGGCGGCCGAATGAAGCCTGGTTGCTGAAACCAGCCACCTGTGACGGCAACCACCTGTCAATCAAAGCTGCCACATGCTTAATTATGCATAACTTTAAGCCTTTATATAATTTAAATGGGTGAGTTATATAAAAATTCAACCCCGTACAGTTGTTATTAACGGGTAAATTAGCTATAGAGACCAAAACCGTTTTTTGTACCAGGCTGTAAACATGTTTATTTCTGCTGTGAAGTTGGGCATTTTAACATGGATGCTTAGTGAAACTGACTCACTTTTGGAGGCAGCCTCAAGTGGCCATTCGAGGATCTGCACTTTTTGCACTTCCGCGTTGGCTTCATTTTTCGGCCAAGGAGGCTGCCGCTTAATTTTCAGCCCTCTATCTGTTCTGTTTTAAACTCTACTTATTCTTGTATTTCTTGCTATTCTCGACACTTAAAGGACGATGAAACGTTATGAACACCGACAAAGTGAGACGCATGTTCCTGTATTGCTCACTAACTACACAATGATACTTTTCATGTCAGTGTCAAGGTTTCACTACGACTGAGAGTACCAGCACTCACACCTGTATGAGCTGCTTTGGGTCACACTGTCAATTAAAGGTCCAGTGTGTAACATTTAGGAGGAGCTACTGGCAGAAATGGAATATAATATTTAGAAATATGTTTTCATTAGTGTATAATCACCTGAAAATAAGAATTGTCGTGTTTTCATTACCTTAGAACAAGCCATTTATATCTACAGAGGGAGCGGGTCCCCTTCCACGGAGGTCGCCATGTTGCACCGCCATGTTTCTACAGTAGCCCAGAATGGACAAACCAATCACTGGCTCTAGATAGGGCCGTTCACATTTTTCACAGACACCGTAGTTTCTCCCACACACTTGGAATGGGAGGAAGATCCAAATGGTATTCAAATTGTTGTAAACTGCAATTCAACGTTAGATGCCACTAAATCCTTCATGCTGGGACTTTAAGGTATTAATATTGTGTTTTTTATAAAAAATAAAACCTTTTTTTGTTTTTATTATTGCACTTATATTATTATGTTGCATGCACCTAGTACTTAAATATTACTACAAAACAGTAATTGCTATGTAGTTCTCCAAACGCAAAAAGAGTGCAGAGGCCAATGGCTCAATCAGTTTCACATGCAGTGAGTCCAGGGATCCTTACAGAATAAGGCTGCAGTTATTCTAGTTTTTTCTTACCGTCAACAAAAGCCATGAAAGACCAACAGAAACAATGTGTTAGTCCATCTCTCAATACTTTTCAACTTCCCTACTCTGTCTGTGCCACTCAGTTCCAAACCCATTGGTAAATCTTTAAAAATGGGTCACAAATATAAAACCTTTATTATCTCTGCCAGCGTAAGCCTGGAGGGAATAATGCATTTGGTCGTGTGTGTGCGAGTGTAAGTGTGTGTGTGTGTGTGTGTGTGTGTGTGTGTGTGTGTGTGTGTGTGTGTGTGTGTGTATCTGTTCACAGCTAATCTCGCATAGTACTGGACCCATCAGACTATTATTTTTTATAAATGTATGCTCAAGGACCTCTCATGGTTGCGGTGGTTCAGCATTTTTGAAAAACCTATTTTATTGACTGAGCCTATCGTAAAGCTTAGACTTTCGTCTTTTCAGAAGTATTCGCCATTTTACGATATGCGTTACAACACAGCAAAAAGCAGTTCCGGCAATCGGCTAGGCTAAAAACAAGGCCGTATTTTGGCCTTCGACGTGGCTCAAAAACTTCCATAGAGAAGTTTGGTCTCATCTTGAACCGGAGCATCTGCAGATTAATTCCATAGCTGATATGTTATGATCCGCTAAAGTTAGGCATGACAGGAGATTAATAAATCCCTGTTTTTGTTATCTTCGCCGCCATCCTGACTCTCACAACTGAGTGAGGTTCAACTCTTCTTTGTTTGGGCCGGAAGAGAGAGGTTGAGAGGGGTTTTATTTTGTGTGGTGGTACAACAAAATGTTCTAAATAAATAACAATGTTTAAATTCAGAAGTTTGGACTTATCGTGCCATTTATTGTTTCCTTATTAAGTTTATACAGTTAGGCAAACCCAGGACACTCGGTTAGAATACCATTACACTATTCTATGCATCCTAAAGAAAACTGAGACTATACTATACAAAAACACTTTCTTAAAAACGTTGCATACGTCTACAGTGGTGTGAAAAAGTGTTTGTCCCCTTCCTGATTTCTTATTTTTTTGCATGTTTGTCACCCTTAAATGTTTCAGATCATCAAACAAATTTAAATATTAGTCAAAGATAACACAAGTAAACACAAAATGCAGTTTTTAAATGAAGGATGTTATTATTAAGGTAAAACAAAATCCAAACCTACATGGCCCTGTGTGAAAAAGTGATTGCCCCCTAAACCTAATAACTAGTTGGGCCACCCTTAGCAGCAGCAACTGCAATCAAGCGTTTGTGATAACTTGCAATGAGTCTTTTACAGCGCTGTGGAGGAATTTTGGCCCACTCATCTTTGCAGAATTGTTGTAATTCAGCCACATTGGAGGGTTTTCCAGCATGAACTGCCTTTTTAAGGTCATGCTACAGCATCTCAATAGGATTCAGGTCAGGACTTTGACTAGGCCACTCTAAAGTCTTCATTTTGATCTTCTTCAGCCATTCAGAGGTGGACTTGCTGGTGTGTTTTGGATCATTGTCCTGCTGCAGAACCCAAGTTCGCTTCAGCTTGAGGTCACGAACAGATGGCCGGACATTCTCCTTCAGGAGTTTTTGGTAGACAGCAGAATTCCTGGTTCCATTTATCACAGCAAATCTTCCAGGTCCTGAAGCAGCAAAACATCCCCAGACCATCACACTACCACCACCATATTTTACTGTTGGTATGATGTTTTTTTTCTGAAATGCGGTTTTACTTTTACGCCAGATGTAATGGACACACACCTTCCAAAAAGTTCAACTTTTGTCTCGTCAGACCACAGAGTATTTTCCCAAAAGTCTTGGGATCATCAAGATGTTTTCTGGCAAAACTGAGATGAGCCTTAATGTGCTTTTTGCTCAGCAGTGGTTTTTGTCTTGGAACTCTGCCATGCAGGCCATTTTTGCCCAGTCTCTTTCTTATGGTGGAGTCATGAACACTGAACTTAACTGAGGCAAGTGAGGCCTGCAGTTCTTTGGATGTTGTTGTGGGATCTTTTGTGACCTCTTGGATGAGTCGTCGCTGCGCTCTTGGGGTAATTTTGGTTGGCTGGCCACTCCTGGGAAGGTTCACCACTGTTCCATGTTTTCGCCATTTGTGGATAATGGCTCTCACTGTGGTTCACTAGAGTCCCAAAGCTTTAGAAATGGCTTTCTAACCTTTTCCAGTCTGATAGATCTCAATTACTTTCTTTCTCATTTGTTCCTGAATTTCTTTGGATCCCGGCATGATGTCTACTTCACTTTGTCAGGCAGGTCCTATTTAAGTGATTTCATGATTGAGAACAGGTGTGGCAGTAATCAGGCCTGGGTGTGGCTAGAGAAATTTAACTGTTATCTTTGACTAATATTTAAATTTGTTTAAACTCTCATGCAAGCATGCTGGACACAACCTGCCCTGCACTCCTCCCTGTTCCCCACCCACATGCCCCCAGACACACCTGGCAGAGATCCGCACTCTACTGAGTGCACTCTTCTAGTATTCAGTATGTAAATGATGTATAACTTTATAACAACATACATAAGATGGCCGAGAGATGCTCCGAATCATAAAAAGTTTGATCATTTACAGTTCCATGGCGATTGAGAAGACACTTCAGAACAGCTACTGAATGGACCATGAGATGAGTTTTTGGTCAACCTCAAATATATAGTTACATTTTTTTTAAAAAGGCTCAGTAATCAGCTGGGCACTGTGGTTTTTAGCAAAGTGCATTTGTTGGGGACTATTTTCAGCCATACAGGTGCTCTTCAAGATGAAAAAACTGGTTACAGAAGAGTAATGTTCATCAGGCACTCTTAGTCAAAGCAAAGGAGAAATGTATATTAAATGCCTTTATTTACTCTGACACAGAGGCGATGATCATTTCTTGCAGACGGAAACCTATTGGATTTTCAAGTTTTCTGTGACAATTTTGTTGTCCTTTGCAAGACTGCATTAGACAATCTTGAATGTCGATTAATGCATCCATATAAAAACCTCTTTATCTATACTATGATAAATGCATATCCCTGCCACTCCCCTTTACAAGTCACTCCCTCTCTTCCACTCAGAAGAGGAATCATCAGTTTTTCCTCCTCTTCCCGATCACATTAATCCAATCTTCTTCAGAAGCTCACATGCATATCAAACATGCGATCCAAATTAAGCACAACAATGGGACGCACGTTAACCCCGTGCTGATAATGTAAGCTTAATTATGCTGCTAATAACATATGTGGAGTACTTCAGTGGCATTAACAGGCACCCATCAGTCAGTTAGTGAAGTACTAACCACATACTGTATGCCATGTAAACAGGATAAATAAAGTATCACTGTATCATGTAAAAGGCTTACTCATGCTGTACTCAGACTATTGTCAATAATCATATTATTATTTGTAGCCATGGACAGTACTGGTAGGAAGTACAATGTTGTCTTCCACTATCTGCTCTCCTATTTGCCTTATCTGTGGCGTGACCACAGTGTTTGCGTCAAGTGTGCAACTACATTGCTGATGTCAAATGCATAGGCCTATTGCTCATGAAGTATACATGTAATAAGACTGCTGAGGATGGAAGCTTATCAATATGCACAGAAGAGTAGCTTGTGTGAAATCCCAAATACACTGATGCATGAAGGAACCTGCCTCTCTGATGCAAGGAGCTGCTTCCGTGGACGTCACATTAACCGGTGTGTCGGTCTCAGGTTGCTTTGTTTTGCCTTCCAGGTGTTAGTGAAACCACACAAACACACTCCAGCACACACACAAATACACACACACACACACACACACACACACACACACACACACACACACACACACACACACACACACACTCACAGCTGCTGGGACAGATGTGGTAATACTGGGATGTGTGCATACTGAGTCACGTCTGGCAGGAGAGCGTGTGTGCGTGTGTGTCATGACTCTGGGCTTTTGTTGCACGCAGGTTCAAAGTCTGGTCACACATGTGCTGGAAGAGCAGCCAGAACAGTTCAGAAAGTACAAAAATACAGCAGTTTGTTGCTGTGGTTGTTTTAGAAGGAAAGGTGGCTGGAAAACAAGGGTAGCGGGAAAACAGAGGAAGACAGAGATCACTTACACACTCTTACATGCATGCACACGACACACACACACACACACACACACACACACAAAAGAAATGAGTCATCAGTGAGTATGTGAAAGGGCTTTAAGAGGCTCTAATTGCATCTGATGAGAAATATAAAAGCGGCTTCTTGCTCAGACAAGGAAGAGGGGGAGGAAGACAGGGCGAAGACGGAAGAAGAAAGAAAGAGTGAAACTGCACAACTCCTACCATTTCCTCAGTTCTTAGAATTAATTTAATTCCATTAACTTCTCAATATTAAATGGTAGATGGTAATAAATTACATATATGCATATGTTTTCCTCTCAAATAATTCCATGCAAGGATAATAAACTCTTCTTGATAGGTTATCTTGACAAGTGTTTCTGAGAGCTGGCATCCACAGTACGTGTGGCTCGTTGGTGACATTTGCGTAATTTGAGCGGCGCTTCACCCCCGCGTCATTAAATCCTCGCCACCAAACCCATTAACACCCATTCTCTCCAGAGAACTCCATTTACGCAATGCTCTGGTGCGGCAGCGTCGAGGTGGCATCTTTGCCAAGCGTCTTCGCTCGCCTTGCCTCTCTCCTGGCGCCACACGCCGAGCCTAATCCCGTGGTGCGGTCGACACGGTGAGGAGGGGGGTTCGGGGAAAGAGGGTGGCGCTCGGCAAGGCCATCTGGGTATCCCATCTGCAACACGGTTATGGCTGCGACTCTTTCGTTCTGGCAGCCTGCAGCGAGCGATTACCGACGACAGGCCCTGATGATAGGGACAAGAGGCTCCCCAGACGTCTTGAATGACGCGGAGGCCTGCTAATAATAGGATGCTGTTGAAGACGATGAGCTCAGTAACCTGGCTATCACCAAAAAGATGGAAGGAGGAAGGGACAGAGGGAGGGTGGTGGTCTACAAGGATCCTGTTGGCTTTTATTAATGTGTGTATAGACGTGGTGGTTGATGTAGAAAGTGAGCAGCAGGGACACAACAAACACTCATGAAAATATTACATTAGTCCACTTCTCGCACTTAACTTGATAAAGGGATATGAGTCAGTGGGAAGCATCTCTCTGAAGAGTGTAGAAAAGTGTAAACGTGGAATACAAACAGAAAAGTCACATGACTGATTGAGACCGATCTTTTCGTCCTCTACTGTGTTTTTCTATCCTAAAAAATGGCATTGTGAGACATGATAAAGTGATGAAAGTAGGCCTAGTTTTGTGAAGAATGAAAAAAAGACAGAAGTTCAAATCCTGCTTACTTTGTCGCCTTCACACACCTGGTCAATTGCTGTGCTTGTGGAATTATCGGTTTCAGAAAGTTACAGAAATTGTTGGACGCAGCTGATTGTAAAGGGGGTTTTGGAAGGTGTTCGGCAATCCATCAAGCCCTTTGGTTGAAGCGTACTGACACCTTAGGGCAACTGACAGAGAGCGTGTGGAATGGGACCACCAGCAGGAAATAAGAACGCATGTCTCCTGGTGAAATATGTGTGTAATTGTTTTACTTCTGTGAAAAAACAATGGTTTTATTTTATTGCTTATGAACTGAACTTTTCATTTGCAATGTAATGTTTTTAATGATTTAATGCTGCCTGGAACTGCATTTAAAGTGGGATACTGTATCTAAAACAGATTTTTTTTTGACAATGAAACAATTGAAAAGTGGCTGTTAAAAGTTTGTAGTTTACTTCTTCACAGAAAATGTAGGCTGTGGTCTGTTTGGATTCACAGCAGCTAGAAGAATAGTTTCCAATAGTTTACCGATATTAACATAATTCTAACTTTGCCAAAATACACTTCTGAATCCTCTTGCTCTCCGCTGTTAAGCTTGTTAGTTGCCGCATGTATTGGTTTGCAGAGCACCAGCCTTCCACTCTTGCGTTGATCCGAACCGCTCTATCTTGGCTTGTTAGGCTAGCCTGACAAACTTACCTCCTTACAGTTTGTTCGACTGAATTCCTACTGTAGTTTAATGATTGGCTACTCGGCACGTCACTCAAACAGTTCCTGTAAACAAAACACCAGAATGAGGCCAACTAATTATTACTACCTGATTGAGTGTTCTTTCTTTTCTCTTTATCTTCAGTAAACGTAAAACTTCTCAGACATGTATGATCTGTTGTGTATAGAATGCACAGTGTCACGCTAGCCAATAAGTAATGGCAGAGAAGCTCACCTGGCCGAAGAGAAGCGGGCTTAACAGGGTCGTGCATGAGGATTAAGACAGAGGCCGTGTATATAGTCATATTTGGCCATAGTTTCTATGGACATTGATACTTTTTTGGACACATTATCTTCCTCCGTCCCTACTAGGATCCATTGTAACACCACGAATCCACACTGACCACAGCCCTCCTTCTCACTTAGGAGCAAATCTTTTATAGCCCCATATCATGCCAACATGGGATAAGGGTTTCAAAAGAAAGACGTTTGTTGGCGTATCACGTAAAGGTAAAATGTGATCCAAATGTAAAAAAAAAAAAAAAAAAATTACAAATGAATCTGCAATCACTCCCAAATTGTTTGCCAGAACACACAAACTAACATAAAACAATATTTTATGATGCTGAACAGATGAAGAAGCAGTCATGATCAGTTGAAAGTACCCAAAATTACTTTCTATCTAAAAGTTGAACTCTTCTACTATATATGTGAATAAATACCTGTAACTTCTATGGTCAAACAAAGGACTTATTGGGCCTTGAAAGACCAAAGCAACCGCAGTTGGTGAAAATAAACACAGTTAATTGGATGCAAATATAACCACCTGTTCTGCACTAAATAAGAGTAGCATTATAAAAACGTACATAGCTTCAGATGAAGCGGCACACATGCTGTGGACACACCATCACACACAGCACACTGACACACACTGACCTTTGTTCTTCTGAGCCATACGTAGTGCCTGCAAGGACGTCTGTGGGCTGATCTCTAACTGGCACAACAGCACTTTTGCATGACTGATGGCTGGAAGAGCTTCCTGCAGCTCCTCACTGCCCAGCAGCATGTTGGCACCAGCTACGATCACAATGGCATTCTCACCTGCCCGTGGACACCAAAAGAGATGTGTGAGGATACAACAGCCGCTGATGCCGCATGGTGACTTTGAGAATCCATGGGAACTCTCTAGTTCATAAATAGGGCTAAATTGGGGATATGTGATGTGAGAAACTGTGGTGACTTACTGTACATTTTATTTTTACACTATGTTAGAAGGGCAATATACAAACTGACATTTGGCATTAAAACGGAAAATATGTACAGCGTCAAACGGGACTTCAGTAGTCAAGTTTCCATCTAAATTTTGGACAAGTTTTTACCGAATTTTGAGAAAAGTGGCGTAAGAAAATGCTAATTAACGTGCGTTTTCCATCCACTAATGTTTTAAATATTAGAAATTGGGCGCACTGAGAAAATCAGTTGCTGGTGCTAAATCTCCAGTCAGGCGCCATTAAACCATTGCAGCGAGACGACGTAACAGAACGCCAGTCAAACCTTAAATGGTGGAAAACCATGTGGAAAATGTGATTAAAGTATGGCATTTCTGTTTGTTCATGTATTGATTTGAGGAAAGTTACAGCCTCCGCATCGTTCCACACAGGTATTTTTATATGCAAACTGAAAATGCAGGTAGACGGAAAAGCACTTAATGACACTTTTCAGTAACCTAAGCCATCTGCCTTTTAGACATGTGTTTTATATTAAAGAAAATCAGTCAATTTAAAATGTGCTGCAAATGAACAGTGACTTTCAGGTGCCTGTTGAAATGCCTTATTAAGCCTTTAAGCATACACTCAACTTGTCATTACATTATAACCTTCAAAATACTTCAGATAAACACCATTTTAAACACATAAACCTTAATGTTTTGATATGTATCTCTTTGGTTTGATTTTCTTCTTGAACAATTAATTTACCTTTTCACACTAATGCAAAAATGGCATGTGCACATTGTTTTATAGGTCTTTATTTCCTAATTGCAATCTCTCAATTAATTTCGCTTAGACCTCTGTCTTTCAAAACATTGAACTTAAACAGTCAACTGCATGACATAATGATGCATGAGGGTGCACTTTCCTGACGATGTTAAATGGTAGAAAAGGGATGCAAATCCAAGAGGGCATCCACATGTCGTGGGAGTTTTTACATCACCTGACTGTATTTGCTACATGACAGAAATTGCTCTCCACGTGGAAAGCCTTGGACTGTAGCAGAATGGAACCTGCGGATACTCAGCATGGTTTGGTGCATTTAAGCATTTGTATGTGACTATGTGTGTGTGTGTGTGTGTGTGTATCCGGCGATTACAGCCACTTGAGCATTGGTGTGTCAATGGCGGTACTGAATGCATAGGCGCACAGTGTGTGGGTGTGTGTGTGTGTGTGTGTGTATTAGCGAGAAAGAGTACATCGACAGCACACGTGCACTCTTGGTTACGCATGCACGAGACCATTTCTACAACTGAAAGAGCTTTCAGGATCTCAGCAGGGTGGTATAGGCTAGCGGCAAAAGCATTTACCTGCATCGTTGACAATGATGGAAGCAGCTCCTGTGGCTGCGTCAGAGGTCTGCCCTACAAAGTCTGAGACAGAGAGAAAAGATGAAAGGTGCAAAACAGAGTTTGAACGCATCAATTATTTGTCTTTCCTGCGAAAAGAAATATGTTGCTTTGCTTTCTTGACAGCATAGTCAAAAAACTGAGACCAACTTTCCTCAAACACCCCTCTGAAAAACAAAATGTCACCATAGTAACCACTACTACTAATTGCTTGAAGTGCAATTTGGCTCAGGTGACTGCTTATTGGCTATGAAGCGACAGGCCACAAACACCTAGAGTCTGATACAACTTCTGAAAAGCAACTTCATTCTTAACAAATCCAAATGATTTAACGATCATTGGCCATAACAATAGAGAAACATTCCAGTATACCCAAAAGCCTTGAGTAGCTAAAAACAATTGACAAAATACAGACTAAAAAAACATTGCACTGAATGTGAACTTTTTGCCATGCAACATGGAAATGGCAACCAATTTGGCATATAATGCAAAAAACCCTCTATCTTACCTGTGTGTACACCATTGTCCTTGAAATTCTGGATGTAATTGTCTCCAAAGAAGTCTTTACCAACCTAGAAAAGATTGAAGGCAAAACGATAACAACAAAGAGAGTGTCAAGCGGGGTCAGACTTGGTTAGCGGCAACTTTTGAAAAGTGGTATACTCAAACCTCAGTTGGGATGGATTTTCGTGTGCCCTGCCAGCATACTGGCATAGTGCCGCCGCCGAAAATGTGCAAAAACGAACACACAAAGTCAACAAACGCACACACGCGCAAACACACGACCAGCTGCGCCAAGCCTTCAAGACACGATAACCCCGCCTTCACGCCTCTTCATGCCCACCTCGCTTTCGTTTTATTTCCCTCCTTCCCCTCTTCCCCTGATCCGCACAGGGATGTCCACATCTGTAGCTACTTTGGGTTGTGGAAGGGGTCCCCACCTTGCCCCGAGGCGCCTACTTCGAACCCACGCTTTCCAAAAAACGTGCCAAAACGCGGGCACTTCTAGCTGGCTGTGATAGTGGGTTGGGCTGGTATTGGCTGCTTGGCCCCATTCTCTTTGAAGAGCGGCCTTCCGTCTTGGATGTTTTTGACAAGCCCGGGTGTCTATTTTTGGGTTCTCCCCATGCCCGGAGAGCTCCTACCGCACTGGGTTGTTATCGATCGGGCCTCTTTCTTCTGACAGAGGTGGGGCTTCGGTGCTTTAGTGCTCAGGTTGAAAGGCCATACTGAGCTTACTGATTGGAGACTCAGGGTTGTATGGTATGGGAATAGGCTTGTTTGAAGGCGCGCAAGCTTGGGTGGGCGTATGCATGCGGTATGGTATTGATCAAGACAAAATGAGGCATGGAGAGTTGATGTGGTGAAATGACTGAAGTGTGAACGAAGCTATAAGGTTTTGGGGAGTTGTTAACTAGTTGGTGGACTATGGTAGCTGATGGCTGATTATTTATACTGAGTAAAATGTGGATGTGCCAAAGGCTGGACAAGGAAAATAACTTCTTTTTTTTTACTGACATGTGCTAGGATCCAAACTAACACACAAAAACTCTACAGCACAGCATCAGTGATTGGCTGCAAACATGATTCCGGTGTCATACCTTGCAGACCATAGCGGTTTTGGCCCCTAGTCTTGCAGCCTGTATGCACTGGTTGGCCCCTTTCCCTCCGAAGCCAATGAAGAACTTGTGACCATGGATGGTTTCCCCGGCTTTGGGTAGCCTTGGTGCCTGGCTGAGGGAAAAGGCAGGTAATGAGCACAATTTTAAGGAGTACACATTCACATTCAAAAGAACCTCACATGATTTGAGAAATTAAACATTAAGATTCCTCTCCTTAAAGGAATGCTTTGCTCGGATTTTGAATTTTTATTTGCTTTTTTCATCTCAACAGTCTCTTCATACTGCACTTTAAAGTTTGAAAAATGTTTTATTTGGCATTGTGAGTGTTCTACATTAACACCAAGGAGTACAGGGAGATATCAAAATGTGAAGACAACCCTTTAGGGCCAAACCTTATCATGTTAAAATGTGCACACAAAAAAAACAAAAAAAAAAACAGGTTTCTGTGGAGTCTGCTGAGGATTATATCTTTTGGTCTTGTCAAGGTCCTTCACAGGAACGTCAATAAAATGCAAACTTGCAGGAATGAATGGGGCATACTAAACTTTTTTCCTTGAGTCTTTCCCCCCATTTTCCGTTTTCCATACTTAAACTTAAACACAACAGCAGTAATAAAAACAAAGACAGAACATGGAGTTTATAATTGTTTCATCATTCTAAAAAGCACTCTAGATATTTTACCTAGACATTCAGTCAGATATGCCCATGCAAGTGTCTCCAAATTTGCTAATGATGCAACCAGCAAAACCCACATGTGTCTCAACTTGACACTGGCTGCGCCAGTAATGGCTGACTCATCAGGGTTGGGTAAAGTCCCACCCCTCCCCTCAAGGTTGACATGCCACAGGTGGGTGCCTTCAGGAGGCGCTGTCTGTTCCACTGAGTCCTTATTCCTTCCATACTGTACGTCAGGATGCTGTGGTCTGGCCCTGGGCCAGCGCTGCCCAGGGCCGAAGGGTTTGCGGATGGCGAAATGTTGTCATAAACTTGTTTTTCACCCTGTTGTTGCTCTTTTTTTATGCTTGTGTGTGTGTGTGTGTGTGTGTGTGTGTGTGAGTGTGTTTGTGGCAGGTGTGCTATTACAGTAAGTTCACTCAATCCCAGGATTTCCAGTAAGTGAGACGCCGGTGGCAAACACTAGAGGTTGTTATAAATGCTGCTGTTTTTGCGCCGGCGTGTGAAAACACTAAAATTCCAAAGGCTATAACAGGATGTAGACTGAAATGTGGTAAGAAGCAAATGGAACAAAGGACCAACACATGTAAATATACATGCACACACACACCTCCTCCACACACACATTACCTATTCTACTTGGTGCAGCTATCTTAGTAAAGTTTTCCAACCTGTGTGACTGATGTGTTCTTGGGGGAATATCTTTTATAATGGTTACTACTTCCATATACACTATATATCAATAAGGTGAAAGACCATTACAGGTAAAACCCAGTGAAAATGTATAGGGCAGAAAACATTACAAAGACAACAACAGTGCTTAATAAATAGATAATAAACACATCTGAAAACGGAACAAAAAAATATCCCAAAAATAAAGGAAAGATATTACAAAAATACATCCCTCACAAAATGTCTACTGTGATAGACTAGCAAACTTGTCCTGGGTGTCCCCCGCCTCTTGCTCAATGCTCATCTATCATAAAGACAAAAAGAGCGACTGATACCGCTATCATATCTGTATGGTCAATATGACTACCGCCAGTAGCTGGTTAGCTTAGCTTAGCAAAAAGACTGGACACAGGGTGAAACAGCTAGCTTGGCGCTGTCCAAAAGTGACAAAATAAATACACCAAAATACACCAGCACCTTTGAAGCTCACTGATTAACACGTTACATCTCGTTTGTTTAAACCGTCACTGTGAGGTTGCCAGGCTCATTCACAGTGATGGCAAAGTTCCAGGAAGACCGGACAAGAAATAGTTTGGCACATAACCACCCGTAAAACCACACCTAGGTTTTTGTACAGATTAAACAAATGCTATATGCCGTGTTAATTAGTGAGCTTTAGAGGCAGATTTAGTTACTTTTGAACACAGCTAGGCTAGCTGTTTCCCTGTGTCAGCCTTTGTGCTAAGCTAAGCTAAGCTAATTGGCTGCTTTAGCGTAAAGATATGAGCTTGGTACTGATCTTCTCATCTAACCCTGGAGGGAAACCAAATAAGTGAATTTTCTAAAAATTTCAAAATATTTGTTTAAATTGAATTTTGTTTCTTCCGAACTTCAATTTCAATGCTATATACCACTAAATCCTACACACTGCTCCTTTAACATTAGCTACTTACGGCTCTAGCTTAATACGCAAAGGACAGACATGAGAGTAGTATCCATCTTTTCACGTAACTCTCAACGTGACAGCAACTAAGCGTATTTCCAAAAATGTCAAACTATTCTTTTTATGATTTTTTCCCCCGAACTTATTACTTACAATAATACCGAATATTTCAGGTAGTACCTAGGGCCATTTTCTGTTAGAAGGATTGTCCTCTTACCGACAAACTTCTTGAGTTGTTTGGCTAAATCTCCTGTCTCCTGGTGTCTGTATCCATTCACTGTGATAGCCTGTTTGTTGGAATCTAGTTCTACTTTATCTAGTAGTTGCTCTGCTTGTCTTCCTTAGTTCTTTCTTTAGTGTCGTGCATGATGCCATTAAACTATCTGATAAAAAGGCTTTTTTTCAGCTGTAGAGGCTGAAAGGATTATCATGTAAGAAGCATGTATCTGTGTCCTTCATACACAGGTCACTAACCAATGTTCTGCCTTCTCATTCTATAAAAATTACCAGGAATCTGATTTGTTGTGCGTCATATTCGATCTTAATATTTAAGTGCTCAGGACATTTATTGGGATATTCATAAAAAAAAATTGTGATAAACAATGAGCACAACCTTTGTAAATTATAAAAACACTGTCAACATAACATTTGGCCGACAGCCACCTGAAGCCGGATAACTGACAGGTAAGATAAACAGATTTCCAAATTCTTAAATAAACCCACCCACGCCTCTTCATGCCCAGAGAGACACTTGGCTATTGTTGTCTGCGGTGAGTGCACCAAACAAACAGGGCACTTATGTGCTAAAGTGCAACCTCAATGCGTTTTCTCCCATGGAACCAAAAGGCCAAAGCAGGTGTTCAGTGACGTGAAGTGTTTGCTTTGAGGCTGGCTCTCATTTCCCTCTCCTCCGTCTCTATTAAAAGTCATTCCTCAGCTGCTGGTATGCAACAGGGGGAAGTTGGACAGATTGAAATGCTGCTTTCTAAAGTTTAAACTAGAGCTTGTCTTTCCCTTTCCCTACACAACCTCATAACATAGAAGCAAAGCAACATACACATGAGTGAGCTCCAGCTTTTGCATGTGTTAATCAAAAATTAAAAAAAAAAAAAATCACTGAATGACAAATGATGAAAGTATTCTCATCTTGTATATTTTTCCTTGTCCACGAAGGTCCCTTTAGCTGAAGCTCCAGTAAATCGGGACAAGGTGAAGAAACTTAACAAAGAACTGGTTGAGCAAAGATAGCATACCTCACATGGGCACGGTGAGCTGCTTCGCTAACAAGAGGTGCAGTGTCGGAGTAGGACGTGGGCATTTATTTTTGTGTGGTCAGACCATTTGTTGGAGCCACGTGCATGTTGCTATTATTCACTCGGTGGTTAGAAACAGCTTATATCAGTGAATATAATAAGCCACTTATCAACCTATTCAGTGTCTGAATTGGTGGGCGCTTATGGAAGCATCACAGCTTTGTTTCATGTTTTTTTGCTTATATCAAAGACAGAGATGCAAAACTTTGCACTTACCTGTAGAGTTATTACAGCTGGTAATCATTTTAACATTATACACTACAGCTAATGGTAACTGCGGTTGTAACTGACTATTTTCATGATTAATTGATTAATCGTTTGGTCTATAACATCAGCAAATTGTGAATCATCACGTTTCCAGAGCCCATGGTGACGTTTTCAAATGTCTTTATTTTATCCGACTAACAGTCCAAAACCCGACGATACTCAGTTTACTATCATAGAAGAGGAAGAAAACCAGAAAATAATCCCATTTGAGAAGCTGGAACCAGCTGCCATTTTTGCTTGAAAAATGATTCAGCGATTGGAGTCAACATTTTTGCAGATTCATTTTCTGTCAAGCGACTAATCAATTAATTGACTAAATGTTACTTACCACATTTACAGCCGGGGTCCAAATTTGTGAGTTTGGCCTTGGGATTCACTCTAATACAAACACTAGGTAACGGTGTGTTTACTGTGCTTTCATTAAAAACAATCCTGTGGTACATTGTGGTTCTGCTCTGTAACTTGGGAAACTCAGGTTTCACTGAGCAGGTGAAAAGTGTCTCCACTCAGTAAACTGCGGCAGTAGGGGGCACTGTATGGCTTTGACAATGGGTTAAAAGCCTGAGAGGCTCTGCTCTTCTTCTTTGTGCACTGCATATAGTAGACGATTAAACATAACTTTTTACTAAAAAAAAAAAAAAAAAAAAAAAAAAAAAAAAAAAAAAAAAAAAAAAAGAGCATAGTATGCTCTTCAGCCTGACCGATACATTTATAACAAAACACCATAGAGATCTGTGTAACACTTGTGTGTTTATATGGCAAGACAGCAGCGGAGAGAGACAGTGTGTGAGAGTGTGTGTCAGTGTGTGTGTGTGTGTGTGTGTGTGTGTGTGTGCCTCTGCTGTCTGTCAGTTAATTGTGCAGCCACCCAAACACTGGCTGTTCAAGACAACTGGATTTCTAACTTCAAAGCCATGCATATCACTTTGAAGGGCTGCAAATGTATTCCAACTACCCTCCCCTAGCTGCATTCTGACCTCCATCCAAAAAGCCCCAGCCCCACAAACACATACACACACACACAAACACACACACACACTCTCCAAAAACAGGCCATTTCCCGTTAGCTTATTAGGGTCTTAATTGACAACTCCTGCCCTTCAAAGCAAAAAGTCACTGGCTGAATTGCTAATGAGCAACAAAATAAATACTTGCCCCCAAAAAAACCCAGTAGGAAAAGGCATATGTTTTTGATAAGTGGGGACTTGTGAGTGACAACTCAAATATGACAACTTGAGTTGGAGTGTGTACTCCCTAGAATGCCATGCAACTTTTCTCCCACTGGCACAGATTGTGAGTTGTTTATTCAGATCTCCATTTGCTGGCAGCCAGGTGACAGTTATTATTCCCGGGTTTCACATAAAAATATAATACAAGCTGTGTGACAAAACTGTCGCACAAGCTCAAACAACACGCTTCTTCACGCTGACGGAAGAATTTAGTTGGCTGGAGCCCAAGAACTTGACATTATACTGTATTGACTTTATGTATCTTTTGAGATTGTGTCATTCCTCACAAAAGGTTATGGTAAATGAGGGTGACAAATTGTTTTCAACTAACCCATTGTTGCTGGAGTTGATGACTAAACATTTGTGGGAATGGATCCTACTTGGCTCGACAAATCTCACCACGTATGAGGATGATGCAACACTGACATTTTAGTAGGCAGCAATTATACCAGATCATCTGCACACTTTTGAGTCTGAAACCTGAGTCGGATTTACCATGGGCCGGTCACACCTGCATCATCTGTCAATGACTAGATCACTAGTAGTAACCCGCTGGAGTAGTGAATCAATTTTAATATCTTAGAACAGCAGCTGATGAGTTTTTTTTTTTTTTTTTAAATGTAAAGAATGATCTGTTCTTCTGGTAGAAAATGTTATAAAATGTAGTAGAAGGACAAATGTCTGCCTATTGAACCTGAAGTCTGCTCACTATTATTACCTAATGGCCTAAAAAGCTGTTGGACCAAACACTCTTAGACAAGGGATGTTCCCTACAACATTTTGGGCTTTTGGGACGAGTATTGAAAAGGCATTATCTAAGTTTAGACTACTTCCTCTATCCTTGTGTAGACAGGATTGTGCAGTCCATTTCAAGCCATGATGGAAAACACCCATCATCCCTTATGCCATATTTTCCACACGTTCACATGTCAAAATAAAATCTCTGAAGGAAAATAGTGGTTGTGGTGGTTAATAATAATAAAGGGAAACATGTTTTAAGCAAAGACAATTGACCGTTTCCTAAGCTACACCCCCTAAGTTACTGTTGCTACGCCTGTCAACCTTTCCTTTCTGGTGCGAGACATAATGCAGTTTACAATGATAACGGTGGCAGATTTAGCACTCAAAATTCTTAGTAATTTTTGAAACAATGTGTTTCTGTCATAGGTAATACACTTTTCAGCAATAAAGCCGGAAAAAAGCTACAGGCCGCATCATCTCCTCTTCTGGTCCAGAAGAACTTTGGCTTAGCTTTTTAAAAGAAATCCAATCAGACATCATTCAACCATGTTTCAGCATTAAAGCCGAAAAAAAACCAAAAAAAACAAACAGATTAAAACAAAAATGTAGACAAATTTGAAGGAGCTACCGGCCGCTGCATCTACATGCGCAGCCGTACACACTGTTCCATGCCTGACACTTTTATTCTTGTGTTTTTGGTTTGGGAAAAGCTAGAAAAAGACACCTCCCTCCACACTCTTTAAATGCCGAGTATCACTCTCACGAACTTCTTGGACTGTTTCATTTGAAGGATTGTTAGAGGCCCAAAGAGGTGACTGTGTCCAGTATTTCACAAGAAAAAGCATAAATTAGTGTCATAAAGTCAGAATAAGTAAATATAATTTTGTAACAAACCTTTTTTTTTCTCCATTCTTTTTTATCCCTAAAACCATCTTGTGGCCCTTCATATTTATGTTAGGACCGCTGGTTGGGAAGGACTGGTTTAAAAGGCAGATGAATAGTCCTATAATTATTTTTGAAATACTATGATTACACATTTCAAACCTATTTAATGTATTTCTAAAATATTAAAAATGTATACATTTTCCAAAATCTATCCAAAAAAATCCGTCTTAGAAACCCATCTATGTATTAAGCAAAGCCACATGGGTCGTGACCCAAAGGCTGAGAAACTGCTTTACATTTTCAAAATACATGTCCTAATATGGTCATGGAAAGTTGCCCAATGTGCTGCTTCCTGTTGGGTCCACCTGAGGAAGCAGAGGAGTTTCCTGAACCCAGATTTAGTTTTAGACTTTGAACTCAGCCTTCTCATAACATAAAAAGGGTGATTTATGATCATTTTAGGACACACACCGAGTACTGACACAACTTTCGCTAGCTGGTAGTGATTAAGGAGACAGAGTGAAGTAAGGGCAAAGTTTACTCACCTCACCAAGTCAGTCATACAGGAGCCGACTACCAACACATCAAAATCCTCTTCAGTCATGATCTGAGTAAGACGCACATTTGCATTAGTTCTATAGTAACAACACTCATTTCTGGACATGAAATATCTTCATTTGAATTACGCGTTGACGATTTAGGACACTCCTGAATTTCTCAACATTCGTCCAGCCTTTCCATAGTGGACTCCATGGGTGCATACCAGGCAAAATATGTAAACTACTTTCCCCTCAGCCTCCAAACAAAAATCACTTGATATTATTTATCTCCCACATTAGCATGAGCTTGACTGAAACAAGGAAGAAGGTAAAAATAGAGCATTCATCGCTGGCTGAGTTGGACAGGTTCCAATATTATTGGGGGTGGGGGTGGGGGGGTTTCAACGCTACACCATGTGAATGCACCACAACCCAGCAAAGTCTATAATTAATTCAATCCTCAGCTTGTATCAGAGCTAATGCTAGTGTGTTAATCTCTTCAAATCTCTGCCTAGGCAGTGGAAGACTTGGAAAGCCTGGCCGCTGGCTGCAGGATGGCTCAATTCTCTCTCCCACATCTCGCAGTATATTGTCTTCCCTCGGCAGGCATGAAAAGGTAGCGTAGAACCTTCCACGTCTCGACTGCAGGAGAATATTATGAGATCTGCATTGTCCGACCACTTGAAACAGCCAGGAACCCTCTTAAAAATCTCCCTCTCTCGTTGAATTTGAGGCTGAATTATCATACAGTAGCCGACCTACCGGAATATGTGTTTGCAGACGCAGCTTGTAAAAGGTGCTTAACCATTACTCGTAAACTACAGCTTGACAAAAGCTTCCACTCAGCCTCAGGCAAAACAATACACAGGTATGAAACATAAAGAATGAATTAAGAGATGATCTGAGAGTTGACACACACATTTTTTGGGACTTGAGCAAAGCATGCTCTCAAAGGACTGCAGTCATACGTTGAAACTAGTGAGTCTAAATGCAAATCAAAGTTTAACAATTTAGACTGAGCCATGAGCAAAATTCAGAAGAAATTGTTGTTGGACCCATTTTAAAAAAACTTGTAGGATTACATATTTTGCCTATGTGTGGTTGGGCAGTCAAGACTTAACAAGATAATGATTGTTATTACAATGATATGACCATTTATGTTTAAAAAATGCTTTTCAGAAGTTTAGATAATGACTATAATCACCAAAATACTTCTTTTACTCTCACTCCACCCCCAAGTTTGTAAAAGGCTCGTTTGTATATTCGCAGTGTCATATTTTCCTAACCATTTAAGAATACTCAAAAGACAACTGTAGCTGAATGTTGAACTAATAAGACAAGCCCTCATGTCACTGAATGATTTACACCAGTAATGGTTGATGGATGATACCCAACTAAACATATATTTCTGTTGCTGTTTCTAATGGATACTTAATTATTCGTAGTTATTCTGAATACCCATGATGGTGGAATTTCCCAGTTGTGAATCAGCCCTATTCTACGCTCTCACGTAGGAACACCACCGGTCTTGCTACACGTACCGATAGAATTTGCCCTCATCGTTCTTTTTCATTTCCCAAGTTCTATTTGTTTTGTTTGTACAGGACGCACACATTTCAGGTGTCATTTCACATGACACTTTGAATGTTTTTCAGGCTGTGATGTGGTTTTTTGATGGACTAAGAGAGATAACTGTCTGACAGCCATCCACCCCTCAAGTCTGTCATCTTCTGTATAAATACAAGGAAGGGAAATGTAACAAGACTCATACAGGTTTATGGGAAATACATTAACGTTTACATGTATTATATAGACTTTTATGTATATATGAGTATATACTGTATGTATATAAGCATAATTAGGTATACTCGTACTTAGACAATTAAAGTACTTAAGCAAGCACTTATGTACTTAATTGGGTGCTTGAGTACTTACTAAAGTATTATAAATAAATATACTTAATATGAATACTGCTTGAGTGTTCCATTGTTGATGTATCTACCTGTAAGACATACTCCAATGTTAATAGCTGGTCTTACTACTGCATAAAGTAATGATGTGGAGTATACATTTAAGCAATACACCAGGTAGTATTGGCTCACTGTACAGTATGCTTTGCATATAAATCCTTATTGTGCAAATAAGTAACTTATCTATAGCTGTCAGATAAACGTCCCAATGTCATAAAATGGAAATATAAAGCTAACTTTTAAGCAACTAACGTTAGGGGTAGGGTTAACCTAACGTGTGTGTCGCCAAACATACTTTCCAACTCTGGAAATATACGGATCATTGTGGAGCAAATCGACAAAAACCCAAAGGTAATATGACCCAGCTTAATTAGACGAACGCTAAAGTCAAATAAAGTGTGTTGAGACAAACTGTTGTTGAGAAATGCGACGCAATAATTACCTTGCATTCAATTCTGTTCTTGCTGAGGAGGGGACATATCAACACCTACAGACTACAGACAAGTGACGGTCAAAGTGCATAACGACAGCTGCCTAACGTTATAGCTATTGCCAGACCCATTGTTGTCACAGAATAAGTACATACCTATTTAGTGTTGCATAAAATTGATTAGGTACAATTATGTCAAATGAAACATACTTTATGAGTATATATATCACTGAGAAATTTGGCTCTGGCTGTGAAAACAATCATTGTATCAACAGGCATTTTTACAGACGGCTAAGTGCGGGGCTAACAAAAGGACCCAAACAACACACACCGGAAATTTTGAGAGAATGAAGTAAACATTGGCGTTAACGCTTAAATTATCTGACTTCCGGCTCTTTCAGGTACTCTAACTCACACCGCATGTTGTATTTAAATGGGAAATAATGAACAGGTTATTTTTTGAGTAAGCTAATCGTTCAAATTGCGGCAATTTCGCTCCATTCTGTGGTAAGCTAACAATGGCTAACGATACCAAGCTTACGAGTATTTACAGTACATCCTGACAAGAAATCTGGCGTACATACTAATTCCCCCCGAGCCACTGAATGTAACAGTTAACACTAACCAAGGTGAAGGAAATCAGCTTAGCACTACATTGTGTTTGCCATGCAATGTGGCCAGTCTACATGGCAGTTTATAGTGAGGGAGAGGGGTTGCCTGTGTCATAACTACATTGACGTGCATACAAACATTTCCATGACACCAGGAAATGACAGCTAAAAATGACCGTGTCACCTACGTGATGTAGCTCACGTCCTTTGAATCATCGGTGCAAAGCCACGCTTTTGCTTTGCACAAAATACTGTTTTGATAAATTACGTTAAAGCATTTACGTCAAGTGTTGCTGTTTCTCCACAGACTCCTCAGAGTGGATAAAATGAACAACATGTCCCCTGAGGTTGCACTGCACCGGATCTCACCTGAGTTGCGGCCCTTGCTGTGCAGCGTTGTGCGGAACGGGCGTGTAGGACTCGACTCCACAAACTGTCTCCGTGTCACAGACCTCAAAACTGGGTGAGGAGTGATTTTGGACTTTAAGTTCCACGTGTGAAACACATGGGTCCATTCAGTCTCTTGCATTGCAGGGATGCTGCATTCAAGTGATGTGAGAAATATGGGTGGAATGGAGGGTAAACCTGAAATTATTTCCGCATGAGCTAAATATTTACATATGTAGCCTACAGACATCACTACACATTCACAATGAGTCATAATAAGAATGTGACCAGAACCAGAACTATAGCAGAGTTGTGAAATGAGAGTAGCGGCAGGTTTTGGAGGTATTTTTTGCCTCTGCAAATTAGCATATGAAAACTTTCTCTGAATGATAACCTTACTGTTCCTCAGTGTCCCAGCATGAGAGGCTCCTGGATTAGTCTTTAGGTTAATGTTATGGCTAATGGTTATAGATTCCAGTTTTATTTTTGAGAATTCATGTTTTCTTCCCCCTTCAGTTTGGTATGGTTGTAGCAAATTCATAATGCTTTTAGCTCAAGCTTGCCAGTCACAGTGCATGCAACATAATTTTAAGATCAGTGAAACCTTAAACCATCTTACCATAATGCACCTTGAGAGTCATAGTTTTTAGGTTTTTATAGGCATTATCTTGTACCTTTTTAAACTTTTTATTATTTTCTAATATATATTTTTTACAACATCACAGATATTGTCATTTGACCCATCACACATACAGGATGACAACTGAGATATCTGAAAATATCTGTAATGACACCTTTGTCTTTCAATGGATATTAGTCTTTGGAATGAAATGTGCTGAACGATATGCAAGAATCGTATCATCATATCATATCATATTGTGATTATTTTGACAGATATTGCGATATGAGTCCCGATTTTAGTGGGAATGGTAATTTTTGCGTTTCATTTGCACTGGAAAAAATAAAAAAACGATGATGATGTGATTGGGGTCTGTACCAAACAAGCATGTTCCCTTAAGTCTGGAGAATATGATTTGTAGGCCGGGGCATCTCTGTAGCACAACAAGGCTTCATGTATAATGCTATGTTGTGACACATTTGACCTTTTATCAAGAAATTGCAGCTCCTGCTGCGATTTCGATAAAATTAATTATTATTTGTTCAGCCCACAACTAGTAACTTGGTCAGTTAATGGTTATTTAGATATCTTTAATTTCAATTTATGACTACTCATAAAAAAAACAATATCAATATCAGGAATGTGCTTGTCATAGTTTTACTGTTGTGTAAAAAATTGAATGTGATAGTAGCATCTGTCAAATTATCCTGACGTCATTATATGTTGTTGTTTGTCAGGAAATTAGACAGTCCCAGTGGAAAATGGTGCTGTCTATGCATTGTTTACATCTTTTTTGATACTCCCACCGCTGAGTGCTAAAGGTGGAAAAGTCACCCACGTGGTGGCTTTAATGGCAAAACTAACTTCAATCTTCATCTGAAAATAGAGATACCAGGTATCTTAAATGGTCATTTTAACCAAAATCAACATGTGATAAAGATATATAAAATGCTGGTGAATGAATAGTACAAATATGTAATGTGAACCAGGTCACATTACATGCCGTGTCTTGAGGGAAGCTTCCTACTTGAAAATTCCATTCACCAGTTACCATTCATTGTTTTTTTTTTTGTACAGAGCTTCAGATTTCTTGAATTCTGACTTTTAAAATTCCTGACATTTCTCAACTACTCAACTTCCAAATGCCTCAGCAGTACATTTTTATATATTTATTTATGTATTCATGGTTTCATGTTTAAAAAACCGAATGTAATCCTCATCAGGTGCATGCAGGTTAAGTGAGAGAAAGAACTGGCATTACCTAAATCCTTTTAGCCATGACAGTTGACAGATTTGGAAAAGTTGAAGAAATGAACAAGTTTTGGGTTGATACATTTAGCCATCAAGTAGCTCCATGTTATTCTCATATAATGTAAATGCAGCATTAGAGGAGGGACTCAGCAGCCAATTGACATTTCATCAGACAAGCAGCTGATCAGTCTAAATGACCAGAAGACCTCTTTGTGTTCATCAACAAGCAACAAAGTGATGTGTAGAAAGGATTTGACATAAAAAAAAAGACAGTAGTGTGTTTTGGGCGCTGAGTTAAGTTTGCAAAATCACAGTCAGAAATATAAGGCGGTTTAATTAATCATGAACCTTGTTAATGCTTACTGTCACATGTTCTCAGACTATTAGAGTGATTATGTCTTTTGTTGCTTTCATTAACCCCCCGTGTTCAGATGTACATCTCTGACCCCTGGTCCCTGCTGTGATCGCTTTAAACTTCACATCCCCTATGCTGGAGAAACCCTGAAATGTAAGTAAACGAGTCCTCGTTGCTCTTTTCAAATTAATCAGACCATTTTAGTCTCTGAGGTTGGTTGAAGAAATACCCACTGATATTTATGCAAAAGCACTGGATAGTTGTTATTATTGTTGGCTTTTGAGATAATACTTTTGGGAGAGAAACTGTTAGCACACATTGCTTTGCCTTATTAAGTCACAAAGCAGAAGCAGTAGCAGATGTAGAACTAGGGGTGAGCTAAGGCTCTTCGGTCTTAAAATCAGGCTTGTCAGTTAGTCTGTATGGATGAATATATGCTTAGATTAATTAACAGTGAACACAAATTAAGGAACAGTTAAGAGTTGAATCATGCCGGTTGAACAATTTTGTCCATTTTGATTCCATTTTTTTCATCCATTTGTTTGTTCTTTAAAATATAAGTGCCGACAGCATTTCAATTTGCAGGGTACCCACTGTGCTCAGGTTAATTGATTCATTGTCTAGAGCAATAAGCCTGCACTTAAAAAAAAGAAAAAAGAAACGCCACTGCTGAATTAATTTGATTTCCCAATCCAACCTTGATGAGTTTTGAGAGATCCACTTCTGCCTCACAGTAGGCCTGTTTGGAGATGAGAAGTGGTTCCAGCTGAAGTCAGAAGTCAAACATATCCAGTGGATATGTGAAATCAGTATATTATTCAAAACACATATTCAGGACACATTTCAAATGTTTTGAAGTAACCAGAACTATGCACAGAGGCGACACGAAGACAGTGGAAATATTCTGACAAGAACTTCAGTTGACTGGAAAGAGGGTTGTCAATGAAAATACCATGTAAATACTTGAACAAAGTGCATAATTAACCAAACGGTGCCATAGGAATGTTTTGTAATTGCAGTTACTAAGCACGCAGTAAGACCAAGAGCACCCACAGGAATTCCTTAGTACAAAAACAAGGTGAATATTTTTCTGATTATGGTGATGTGAAATGATACCGGTAAATATGCTGTAGTTTGTGCCACTGAACATTTACTGCAAGGATCTCTCACTTCTGAATCAAGTTCCCACATCAGAGACTCATGAGCATGCCTCCTAAAGTGCCCAATGGGCAACGTCGCTAAATGTTTTTAAGATTATAATTAGTGTTACTGGAATTATGGTGACTCATGAGACCCATGTCAGGCCTGTGTGTACACACACACACACATGTCCTGAAAACGTGCCATCAGTTATCATCTCTCAATTTTGTGTGCGCATTGATTTGAAGTTGTGGGCATTGCAAAGAACGTTTATTTGTGAGTTGATTGGAATTGACTGTGCTTGGGGTCTACAAAACCTCGGAACTCGAAGGAGGCTTCCTGTAATAATTGTGTTGAACTGATTCAGCGGATGAGTGCAAAATTATGTTTATATCAAAGCTTGTAAAAATACATAATTAAATAAGTAAACACACCCATCATTTCACATATTTTCATTTTTCAAAAGCTCCAGACAGGTTACTGCAACGCATATTTTTACCCACTTCAAAGATAGAGTAGGTGACGCAAGCCAGGTCTGTCAGATTGGTGAAACAGGTTTTTGTGGCTGATGAGTTGCTGAGAAGTTCTTTGAACAGATTGCTACTCATTTCAGAGGGTTTCCAAAAGAAAAAAGTAGCCTGTTAATGTGCAAGTCTAAACAATAAATGTAAATAAAATTCTGCCTATAAGCTGCAGTTGATGGAGTCCGAGTCTGCAGTTTGGGAACATTATGACATGCTAAATTCATCAGGAGTATGGGTATGAAGTTTCATTCGGCTGTCTATAAAGTTTGGTGCAAATGTGGCCCTGCTTGGGGAAAAGCCTGTGTCTGGTTAGGGGAAGTGGGCTTTGCTTATTTAGCAAAAATTGCTAAAAAAAAATCTGCTCTGGCAGAAATGGTTGTGACCTGTGTCAGGATGTTGTGGCCAGACTCGAAGAATGCAGAGATGGAAAGTTGAAGAATATGCAACACAGTTGTGGAGTTACATGGCAACATGTAAAAGTGGCTGTTACCATCTGGACAATAGCAAGGTGCGATGTCAGAGCTGTCTGAAAAGTTTTGGCTTTTTATATTGTGATAGATTGATGTTTACGAATTCATGGAGACATGAATTAAAGATGCACCCCACCCACAAAAAACAGGCCACTCGCACCGTGGCGTGGCATGCAACATCTCTGCAGCTGTCCTGTACTAGTTGCTGTACCTTCCTGTGCTTTGGCCTGAGGAAGAAGGTTTGTTTAATCAAGGATGCAGTGCCGCAGGTTGGTGTGTGCCAGTCTATGGACCGGCCTACTGATAGCGTGCAAAAGCATGGCACACTCTGCACCGAACTAAGCACTATTAGTGCGAGCCCAGCCCTCTTCCACTTCACCACCTTGGCTGGTACTGCGAAACAACAATTTGTGGCCTGTGTTGTTGCACATATGACCTCAGTAAAATGTCTGGCTGAAATAGAACTAAGACTACGAGAAGGCACGTTATGCAGTGACTACACTACACTTTTCCGTGAGGCTTCTTCATCGCTGTCTCCGGCTGTGTGAAGAAATGTTTTAACCTGTAAAGGTTGCACTTCCAAGACCTCCATTTCCCTCTGGAATCATGCCAGTACGTCTCTAACAGACTTCCAGTGGTTTGTAACAGATTTACAGCACATCCTCTCATCTCCTTGTTTGACTCGTCTCCGCTGGAAAAATACTTCCATATGTGTAAGTTTGTCCCTTCTTGCTGGAACGGCAAAAAAAGCAGAACAGAACAGTCTTGCAGCACACAAATAGAATTGTGTAACATAATATCAGAACATTGTGAACCAGCCCAAGCAATGTGTTATGTGATCATGTTATGATGTCCTATGATTGTCCTTTCCTCAGCGAGGGCCATTCCCAGTCTGGAGTTTTTGATTTGTCTAAATGCATTATGAAGTTTTTACTTATAGTATTTTAGAACATATTTGTTTCACTCCTTTCAGGTTTTCGAATAAATATACTTTATTTTAGCATTGCTTTATTTGTGCCATATTTAAAAATACATGTGCAATTATCTTTACAAGGCAGACCCGTTTGGCAGGATTCGAGTGGCTTCAAGTTTGCTCATTACTGTAGGTACTTAAATTAAAAGACCCCAGAGCTCAGCAGCTGCACATCATGCGGTTGTTAAGGCAGCCGCCGAAAAAAACAGCTGCCTGAACAAGCCATTGCATGTCAGATTCAGATTCAAGACTGACTAGGTTAAGATAATGTCTTGTTCCCACTGCAGTTTCCCTTGTTTCAGCAGTGTTCAAAAAATCACTCTCCCTATCTTGAAACTGGACAGAATAAAGCAGATTGCCATACTAATATTATTTTTTTCACTTCTGGAAAGAAGATGATTTTCTTTTATTTGTTAGGCCTCAGTTATACACAAAATGAAAATTGATTGAGTTTTTTTTTTGTTGTTGTTGTTGTTGTTGTTGAAGAGAGTGCTTTTATGAGACAGAAGTTAGGTTGATCCCTTGATACGTTGTGGTCACTTTACAGCACACAGTGAAATGCAAGCAAGTCAACTTTTGGAATTTATCTTGTCCACATTAGTGTGCTGAGTCATCCGTTTTCCTTCTTTTCTTCCAGGGGATATCATATTCAATGCGCAATATCCAGAATTGCCACCAGATTTTATTTTTGGAGAAGATGCAGAGTTTCTCCCTGAACCCTCAGAACTACCAGTGAGTATCTGCACTCATGAGAATCCTTAATTGCAGGTTTTGCTGGGAGACTTTAAAATGCTAATTTATTGTATTCAAAATGTGGTTTATTTTACAGTGAATATATGCTTGATTTTTATTACCCTGCTGCACAAGAAAACACATTTACCGCATGATTTGTTTTTGTTCTGTCCCTCTTGTTAAAGTCAGATCTTCTCATTCATTTTGCCATATTGCATGGCTCTCCTATGTGGTCCTAAATGTCAGACAGATGCGTCAAATTGCCGATCACAACTTCACTGATCCCAGAGGCCACATGGAGTTGAAGCAGTGCCATATACACCCTTTTGTAAAAGTGAGCTAACACTTTGCAGCCACGATGGGTGTGCGGTGTTAGACAGCTGGAAATGTTGGAAGATGTATTTCATTATGCTATTATGTTTTGACTTGATTCTGGTTATCTGCAATTCTGATCGTCTCTGTGAAGCCATGATTCACTAGCAAGCTAGCCTAAACAGGATAAAGGGGCTGTACTAGTTTGTGTAGAACATGTATGTCACCCTACTCTGTAATAAAGACAGTATAGATTACCCAGCACTCAGATGATTGCCTTTAACAGCAGTTGATTAAACACATTATGAGGTTCATGGTAATGCTAGGCTTCCAGGAACTGTACCTGGAGGTGAATTCATTGGATTTGTTCCATCTTAATTTGTATAATTATAACTTTTGAACATGAACATCTGTTTCCAGTGTTGAAGTATGTTTTAACTTTAACCAGAAAATGGGAAGATAAAAGTATCTAGACTTTGTAAATAATTTGTAAGTCCAGTATGAGAACGGGTTTTCAAGGACTGATTGCATCAGCGCTGTCTAGTTTCGAATGGGGTGGGGTTTTAACGTTTGCAGATTAATACAAGCTGCTGCAAAACAAAAAGTGGTTACAACATTCCAGATAATCAGCAACATGCATGTTTTAACCACACCTAATTTTCAGTCCTAAATAATTCTATTTAGAAAGGAATCCTCAGTAAATATTTTCTGGTAATTTTCCAAATAGGCTACTTTACAGAGGTATTCTAAAATGTATTTTACAATTCGAATTTCACACTGAATTTTAACTGGTTTTGGACTGCGTAAAATGCTTTTTAGGCCAACAAGTAACGTCGAACACCAGGAAGGAATAAAATACTTCCATCAAAGTCACAGAAAACACTGGTCTTCTACGAAACCACTCATTTATTTTTGTATGCCCTGCCTTGTCTGTCACTCAGGTTTACTCCATTTTAAGGCGCAAGCATATTGCACAAATGTAGCGACAATTTCTGTCTCCCGGTCATGAAAATGCATGAAATGCTTCTTCAAAGATTAAAAGAAAGAGACACATACACTGAGGTTTTTTTTTTACGGCTGACAAATATTGTAAAAACGTGTTGACTTTATTTGCTTACACAGGATTCTTGGCAGAGTCTGTTGGAGCAAAGCTAACTTATTGGTTTCTCACTGATCTGCTCTGAGTATGCTAGGTGAAATCACTTTTTCAAAGATCTACCAGGTTGCAGTTGTTTACAGCAGTTAGATCATTATACAGGCTCAAACAGGATTTTTGTAACAAACCTTGTAACTGAAACTGAAGGCTGATCTGTAGCTCTGCAAAGGTTTTCTGTTTGGTCTTTATATAATCATGATTTTGTTATTGTATAGTTACATTCCTCCATCTTTAATCACAGCGCATGCAGTAGCCTTCAGCCACTGGCCAGCGCTGCTTGGGTCAGTGTTTAAAAAAATGTGAACTTTTGGCGCAGCCTGCTCAGCTCCACGCACTGCGGACATGATGTTGGACTGGCGCAACATACCATAACACAATAATGGAGGAGGCACGTGCAAAAGCTGTTGTGCTATGACAAGTTATAAATAGGCCCTTATCATATCATCAATTCAATTCAATTTTATTTATATAGCACTGATTCATAACAGAAGTTATCTCATTGCACTTTTCCTATAGAGCAGTTCTAGACCGTACTCTTTATAATATTATTAAGAGAGACCAAACAAATCCCACCATGAGCGATGAATATGTTTGTCTATTTATGTTTGGCCAGCATATTGCCAAAGCTAATGGTCATATTGGCGTGAAATTTGGTGTGAGCATCAATGCTTCCAACAGGAAAAATTATTTTTGTGACCCTATGACCTTTCAAACCTATCACCAGACAAGAACATCAATATTAGGACAATTCTGCAAAACCCCAGATTATGTTGAATTCCAGTGTCTAGAAAATTCACGCTTTCTGCAGTATCTGCAAATGGCAACTAATGTATGGTTAAGGTTAGGGAAAGATAGTGGTTATTGCAAATAAAATATGGTTTAAATATGGTTAGGGTTAGACAACTAGAATACTTGGTTAAGTTTAGGAAAGATTGTAGTTAGGGTTAACAAAAAGGCAAACGTTAATTGTAAGTCTGTGACGAGCTTGAACTCGTGCATCAAAGACGTTACTTTCACATATAGGGCACCCTACTTCCTGTGCTGGTACTGAACGTTGGCATTGAATGTAAATCATCAGGGGCGTACTGGGGATACTGGGGTGGATCTTTCATGTAGTGCCAGTATTAGGCCAAACGTTTAGTTTGTTCTAACAAAAATGTTCTATCCGGTTAGTTCTAAATGAATTAAATAAATTACCCTGTACAATGCTGACTAGGAAATGAATGTCTCAGTACAGTGTTGACTAGGGAGATTATTAGGCTTTAATGGAGAGCTGCACTCTATTGAGTACTTCCTTGTTGTTGTTAAGGTGCTGCCATGCAGTTATCCAGTGCTATATTTGAAGCCGCCTAGCATGGAGGAGCTAAATTCCCCTGCTTGTGTCAGAGTCTGGGAGAAGAGAGGGGAGTATTGCTCACCGTCTCACAAATCCAGCTGTGCACATAAGGGGAAGTACCTCTGCTGAGCCAGTACTTGGCAACCCATCACTTGTTTATTTTTCTCACTTATATTCTTGCTGTGTTTGGCTGTTCGAGCTTTCATAATCCTCCTTCGCCTGTCTCTCTGCCTGAGATCCTCCTCTCCTACTCACTCTTTTTTCCTGTGCGTTTTCAGTAAGTACAACCCCCTCTAACTCTTTAAAACGCTGAATTCCCAGCAGTTCCTTAAACCCCCTCCCCAATATCTCCTGGGAACTTTTTACCATCAGCACTGGCAGTGTGAATTTATTAAGAATCATCTTAAAACTAATGGACCATTTGTCTGCAGAACATTTTTTTATGACCTATTCATTTAAACAAAATGATAAAATTCTGCTGATTAATGATGAAAATATTATTGTGTGCTACTGATAATTACATTTCTCCTTCATAGATTATATCCATGAAAAGTGCAATTCACTTTTGGCCCCCTCCAAGCAGTATGTTTCTAGCCTTTGTTATCCAGTGGGGGTAAACATTAGGCTAATTTTAGGTTCTCTGTCAGTGGCTGGTTGAATTCTTCATGTCTCAGCAACACATTGCTCTTGTTTACAGCCAGCCAAGGGTATTATTAAATCCTCTGTTTAGCCTTGTATTTTTCCCTGTTGAGTAGGTTAGTTATCCATGTTTCTGTTTAGACAGAGAAATGTATTGCTGTAGCAAAAGAAAGGAAAAATAACAGGAATAAAACCCTTCATGGTACAGTCCATCCATGTTGGAAGTCTTATTCTTCAAAAAGTTTCACTTTCAGCAAATTAGTCCTCCACTGAGCACATCCCATCACTACAACCTTCCTGCGCCCAGTTCTCCAGCAATAAATCAAGCCCCAAATCAAAGCTGTTAGCAGGTTGTCATATTTAGGTTTTATAGGCTGTATCAACATTTATTTTATAAGTTAGCCAAACTACAAAATGAAACTATTGTCTCTTATCTAGTAAACGTGAATTGCAAGCTCCGCTAAAGATGTTGTTTTTTTTGGGGGGGGGGGGAGTGATATGCCAATTTGTAACATTTTAGCACTCAAAAAGTTAGCAAGGATTAGCAAGTAGCAAGACTAACAGAGCGATGAGTCTGTTTGTCAGTAAACAATCTTGCGTTAGCTGCCTGTGTCATTTTCCAGCCCCGTACATTGTAGTTAGATAGCAGTGGAATACTCATAACAGCTTGCAGATAATAAACAATAGTCGGCATCCCCCAGTTATACTTTTAAGTATATCACATTATTTCCCTAATCAAGATCTCCAGACATTCAGGGCTGAGCAGCTGCTTATTCTGTCAGTCTGTGAAATTACAACGTTACCTCAGCATCCAAAGTGGAGACTGAGAGCTCGCAACATAATCAATTTAGATGATATCTGTTATCTTCAGCTTTAATTATCAGATGTGACTTACCAGCAGTTTGTCATAATTACATAGCAGTTATTTCTAAATATAATGCCACTTTTGGATATAATGATTAGAGTAATGAAAAAGTACTTTTAAGTATCCCAGTAATGTAGTTATTATCACAAATGTAAACTACAGTAAATTGATCTAGTTTTCTAGGTACACAGTATTTTACTTTGAAGTTACCTTTAAGAGAAATACTGATACAATATTTGTCGGTAGCACAATAAACCCTAATGAAAGGGGAGTACTTTCTCACCCTGTTTTTCATCAGTATGACGTTATAATTTCTCGAAATTTTAATTTAAATACAATATTACTTGTATGCCTAAAATAATGTCTCATATCAATTCTCATAAGATTTTAATATTATTTAGTATCACTCACAGTATTCACAGTATTGTTTTTTTGTCCTCCTCGGATGGAGTAATGACCCCCCTTGAAAAGTACTAAAATTGGCCTCCTCCACACTGCTGAACTGCCTGCATGCTGCCTTTTAGAAGGTATAGCCACTCAAACATGAAATACTACAGCAACAAGAAATCCTCAAACCTTAGTGATTATTAAGAAAAGTCCTTTCAACATTTAAACCACAATGCATGAGGGATGAAAGAGACTTAAATTCTTTAGCTGGATGATGAGAGAGGCCACATGTCCCACAAATAAACCTTTTATAGCAGAACAGTTCCATGAGCCATGGAATATGAGCAAAGTCTGCCACAAATTTATTGAGGTTCCCTGATGTATTGTTGCTAGGGTGTAAGGGTTCATTGTCAAGTGCAAATGTAGGCTAAATGGCATCCAGACCATGGTTAATTGGCCACCAGGGCAGTTCCCCACCTCAGAGTGCTTTGATACACATACTGTAAGGCTTGTTTTAAATGGTCACTTATGTTAAGTCTCACACTAGTTTCATGAATATAACTCTGTTAGGGCTGTGGAAAGTCAGCTGCCGATCTAATGGGTTTATTTTGGGCAGAGGCCACTGTTCCTTTTAACATGGAAATAAATCTCTAATTGACCACTGATTGTCCCCTTAACCTTAATCATCACTTGACCACATTTATAGCTGTCTAACCTGAAGATTTAATAGATTCCAGTCAGTAGTTAAAAGGCGGCTTATCAGATTACTTAATTGTGGTGAACATGTAGAGACTGTAGTTAAAGTTTTAAATAGTATAGAACATGCAATGTTGATTTTTACCATGGGAATTGAATTAATGTAAACCCAAATCAATGTGATGGGTGACTGAAAGGCCTTGTTACTTGTTACTGCAGGGTAGTGTGTATACAGTACATGTATGTGTACAACTCAGTTGCCAGTTATTTAGGTACACACAGCTAAAACTAATGCAGTCTAATACAATTCAGTTCAATAAAATTTTATTTATATAGCGGCAATTAATTGCACTTATAGAGCAGATCTAGACCGTACTCTTTATAATATTACTTAAAGAGACCCAACAGTTCCCACCAAGGGCAAGCTCTTGGCCACAGTGGCAAGGAAAAACATCCTTTTAAGAGGCCGAAACCTCGAGCAGAACCAGACTCTGGTTAAGGCTGGGATATGCCTGGGGGGTGCAAAGAATCGTACAAATGGGGTAAAATGCACACTTTTGGACAGTTTCTCCTGAGAGGTATTGTTTGTACACACAAAAAGCGACAGAAATTGTGTGAAGAATATAAACAGAGCTTGAGAATTCAAATCCTGCCTCCATACACCCGACCATTTACTGCATGAAGCAAAACGGTGTCATTAACCTTCTGTTCAATGAAAATTCCCCACACTTGGACGTGATGTCATGGTTCCGACCGATCACAAAGTGTAAACAGTGTATGAGAGAAATGCTGCAGTTTGTAGTCTGGTGGTGTGATGTTTGGTCTAATGTTGTACTAAACATGGTGATAAAACATTTTAGAATAATTAACTTCTCCATCTACAAACAGTGAATCATTGAAGCACTTTGAAGCATACCGACTATAGCTAACTTTTTTTAGGCCGATACTGATGCTGGTATTCGGGAGCTTAAAAAATCTGATCTCAATATATTGCCCGATAGTGTTTATTGTTTAAACACATAACATAAACAAATGATCATGATATGGATTCCTTAGATTTTTGTTTTTGTGACAGAGATACATGCTAAGCAGGACATTTTACACTATGAAAAACAACTTGTCAGTGCTCTCTGGTGGACAAACTATTTAATGGTGACGTTTCTAAATTACCTCAAACCTAGGTTGGCTTTTCTGTACTGCTATTTCTTGTTACTTATCGGCCGACATACAGTATACACCGATACCAATATATCTGCAATAAGCTAATATCGGCTGATTGTATTGTTCTAGCTCTTAATATTGTCAACTTAAGTCCTACCTTTCATGAAGGTTGTAATTTGTTTTTGTTGGAACTGTTTTACAGAGGTGTTGATTCAAATGTATAGAATGTTCATTTTGGAGGCTGTAAGACAAGGCAAGTTTATTTGTATAGCACATTTCAACAACAAGGCAATTTAAAGTGCTTCAGCCTTGATTTTAATGATTGATTTTTTTCTTGGACTTTGTTCCAGATATATGGTGCATAAAAACTGAACGATACTTCTCCATGTTTAGTTATGACTCTGGGGACAGAAAGCAGACCTGTCCCAGATGACCTGAGAGGTCTGGAAGGGTCATAATGTAGCAGAAGATCAGAAATGTACTTTGGCCCTAAACCATTCAGTGCTTTATAAACCAACAGTAGTATTTTGAAATCAATTCTTTGACAGACAGGAAGCCAGTGTAAAGACCTCAGAACTGGAGTGATGTGAGCCACCTTCTTGGTCTTAGTGAGGACGCAAGCAGCAGCGTACTGAATCAGCTGTCTGATCGATTTTTTTAGAGACCTGTAAAGACACCGTTATAGTAGTTGAGTCAACTGAAGATAAATGCATGTTTTTCCAAATCCTGCTGAGAGTCCTTTAATCCTGGATATATTCTTCAGTTGGTAGTAGGCTGACTTTATAATTGTTTTAATGTGGCTGTTGAAATTCACATCTGAGTCCATGACTACACCAAGATTTCTGGCTTGGTTTGTGGTTTTTAACATTACTCCAAAAACAATTACTTCAGCTTTAACTTTGTCTAACTGAAGAAACTTCTGGCACATCCAATCATTTATTTGTTCAATACACTTACTCAGTGCTTGTATGGGATTATAGTCCCCTGCTGATACGGTTATGTAAATATTTGTGTTGTCTGCAAAATTATGGTAACATATTTTTTTGTTTTCCATAATCTGAGCCAGCGGTAGCATGTAGATGTTAATCAGAAGAGGCCCCAGAACGCAGCCTTGGGGAACTCCACATGTAATTTTTGTCTGCTCAGATGTGTAATTACCTATAGACACAAAGTAGTCCCTGTCCTTTAAGTAGGATTCAAACCAGTTTAATACTGTGCTAGAAAGTCCCACCCAGTTTTCCAGTCGGTCTAGTAATATGTTGTGGCCGACCGTGTCGAAAGCAGCAATGAGATCCAAAAATACCAAGACTAAAATTTGGCCACTGTCTGTGTTTAAGTGGATGTCAATGAAGACTTTAACAAGAGCAGTCTCGGTGCTGTAGATGCTGTTGAAAATATTAATAAATAATAATGTTGTTTCTAATATTTTGTCCACCAAGTCAGTATTGGAGGAAACTTGTTGTATTCATTTATTTTGATTGTTGTCAGCTGTTTGCCTCATGCTTTCCACCAGTAGATACTGGTGGGTGAAACATTTTGTTGTAATCTTATTCTTTTATTCTTATATGGTGTTTCCATCAAATTTTTAAATAATGAAACATTACTTTACTTAAGAAAAGTATTTGGGAAAATAAAGAAAACAAGTTAACCACTTTCATCAAAACTGATGAAGTTTCACAGAAGATCTATTTCTACTGTGGTTTTATCAGTGATATCACATTCTATTCCAGTCAGTATAACAGGCTAACAGTGATCAAGGCTGCATTCAACTTTGCCCAGGTGGAGGGGCATGAGCCCAGTGGAAAGGAGGTTGGAAAGACGTGTTCACCAAACTTAGTGGAATAGGAATACAACAGAGTAGGTCTACTTACAAGTGAAAAATGACCAAAGAGGAGGAAATGACAAAGACAGAAGCAGGAAAGGAGGGAGGGAAGGTGGAGAGAAATACTACTTAAATCCCCTACGTAGAAGATAAGTACTATTGCATAACATGGTTCTTTTTTTCTTCCCTAATTCGGTAAATGATGACTACAGAGTTTAATTTTAACTTAACACTTGCCTAAGCCATGAAAGGACCATACAGGTGGTTTTATATGTTTTGGCCCAGGAAATAAAAATCATGTGTACCTTAGATCTGACATTGATTTGGATAAACAGCACAAGAGTTTCAGTTCAACTACGCTGAAATTAGGGACAGAATTAATGCATGCCCCATGAATCTCAGAATCGTCTTTTGAACGTTTCAGCTACATTATCCCTTAGTTATCAGCTGTCCTATTGTATTTTAATACATACGAGACATTTAAAGTGAAACTGTATGTCACTGAACAAACTGTACTTTTCACTTGTGGAGAAACTGAACTATGTAGCTTTCTACAATACGTTGTTGCTTGTGATACTTCATTGCAATAGACTTATATATAGTCAACAAATGGGCCAAAGAACATGAAATACTCTTCTCGCTTCTACCGTGACATAGATGTAAGTATGCAGCACATTAGAACAGTTATCTCTAATTGCACCTCTCTTTTTACTCACCTAATACTACTATTTGTCTGCCCCTCTGTCCCCTTATTTGTGCATAATGTATCATTTGTCTGGTCTAGACTTGTTGGGTGATGTGTGCAGGCACTAAACATTTTGGGAGTTTCCCAGTGTTTTGTATCTTTCTCAGTCTGTGTGTCTATGTGCCCGAGACCTGGGGTTAGCCTCGATGGCCTCTCTAGATACAACATCAACATGTTTCCACTTATCCTTCCTGCTGTACTTTGTTGTGTGGTACAGAGGCAGGCTCTGTCTAGTTACACTGGAAATTCCAGAAGTTGTCTCTGTTGCATTGTGTGGATTTGTTGTTGTTTGGCTCTGTTCCCCCACCTGGGCATCCACATTTTGCTGCTTTGGGTCAATTAACTGAGCACATAGGTTAAGCATGAACAGGGGAAAATTAACACATTTCCAGTAATGAAAAGAAATAGCTTCTGCTGGTTGGTTCAGCATATGGATATACCTATCTACTTATTTGTCCACTTTACCTAGGCTTGAATCATTATAATAGGCTACATGTTGCTCTTAATAATCTTAATGAGAATCTAGTTGCCCCTCAATTTTCTTAACCTAGATCCACTTTGAGAATTAGGCCATTCTAGTATACGCAAGCATATTTACTAGAGGTGTACGTCACAAACTGTTCAGTACAGGACGTTCGGTTCGGTATGCGACTTCCTCGGTTTGGTACACCCTGTGAACCAAACAATTTCTGTCAAAATAGTCTATTTATGTCTACTACTTGCACGTGCGGAACAGAAATTCTAGAGCGCGTGTTTTACTCAGAAAGTTTTGGCAGTGCATCAGTTGTTGTCTATCAGCAGTAGCATGCTAGTCGGCTTAGCCCGGTAAGCCAGGTTAGTCATGTAGTGTTGCTGCCCCCAAATGGCAAACACAAATGAGAGACAAGAGCTGGAGGATCTTCCCATGACATGCAGATCCACTGGAGTATTACGGTTAGTTAGAGCGAAAATGGGCAACAATTAGTGTCAAACTGTATGCCGACATTGTTCAACTGAAGTCGGGTATACGGAAACACTTCAAGCACGCCATTTACGACAGCATCACCCGAATGTGTTGATTAGCGGAATGAGACAAAAACAGACTGGAAGGCGAGTCCTTCTCCCCACAGTGTTCAGGCAGCCTCTTAGTGTAGATTCAGACCGTGCCAAATCAATAACTAATGCTATAGGAGTGTTTATCGCTGTGGATATGCAGCCATAGTCGGTCATAGAGAATACAGAATTTAAGCATATGGTCAAAGTGCTTGAGCCCCGCTATAATGTGCCTTCACATGTGCATTTTAGTCAGTCCGTTGTGCCTGCCCTGTGTAAACGAGCACAAACTGCAGTTGTTTAGGAATTATCAACAGGTCAGAGACTTACAACAGAGCATTACTGACATTAGTGTTATTTACAGTGGTGTGAAAAAGTGTTTGCCCCCTTCCTGATTT
>NC_058056.1:6564428-6599428 GCF_020085105.1 Siniperca chuatsi | reverse complement strand
AGAGGATGAATTCTGCTGTCTTTGGTGATCCCTTGATTTTTCCTCTCGCACCACCATGAGGTTGACATCTGTGGCTCAGTGTGAAATATCAACTATTGGATGGATTGCAGTGAAATTTGCTACAGATATTCAAGACCCCAAAAGGATATATTGTAATGACTATGGTAATCCTATGACTTTTTCTCTAGCGCCACCAGCAGGTCAAACTTTTAATTTGTCCAGTACTTTGTTATATGACGAAATTCCTGCAAAACTAATAACACATTGCAACACATGGACATTGCTTTTTGGCTCAGTGCCTTTCACTATCTCTCCCACTACGTTAGACCAATGCTTTGCTGCAGCATTCAAGCACTACCTTGTTAACAGAACATTCAGTACAGCACAAGATGAACCAGTGCAGTGTCATGTTATTGGCCATAACGGTCAGTCCACCAATTTGGACTAAACTGAAAAATAACAACTATTGGATGGATTTCCATGAAATTTTAATAATTCATGGTTGCTAGAGGTTGTTTTTAGTTAAATGTCTTGACAACTATTGGATGGATTGCCATGCAATTAGGTACACATATTCAAAGTCCCCAGAGGATGAATCCTAGTGACTTGGTGATCCCCTGATTTTTCATCTTGCACCATCATCAGATAACAATTTTAATTTGTCCACTATTATGGTGTATGACCAGATACCTACAAAACTATTGACTTTCCCATCAGCCTCAGCTGTACTTTGTGTTTAGTGCTAATTAGCTAATGTTAGCATGCTAAGATGCTAAACTAAGATGGTGAACATGATAAACATTGTACCTGTCAAACATGAGCATGTTAGCATTGTCATTGTGAGTATGTTGTGGTACAGCTCAGTACAGCCTCACAGAGCATGGATGTAGAGGCTAGTCTCGTTCATAACTGATTGTAGATTTCTAATTAAAGTTCTTTGAAACTCGCTAGGCCTAGTTGGCTAATTTTACCCTTATTTTGCATCATTTGAAAACTGCTGAAAATGTTTCTCTGGCTATGTCTGACTTAGGTGTTCATTTGACTACACATTACATGTTTCTTTGTGAACTATTTTCCTTCATTTTCTTAATTTTCCTTTAAGAACTATTTTGTTCATTTTTTACATATTTCTTCAAGCTCAAAACCACACTCTGTCAGTCTCTGTCTAATCTGAAAAGGTGTAATTTGAGTCAATTAATCAATAGGCAGAAAGAAATTATTTTCTTTTAAAAGGCATAGTGTTCTATAATATATATTTATGTTACCAACTGTGCTATATTGACTGTGTTTTTAACATTGACTTGGACACACTGCTACATGAATACCCCAAATTCTATTGCTAATCCAATATATTTTTAATATGCAGTTTTTAACATTGATATTGAATCAAATCCTAATATCTTAAGGTAATACGATTATAAATTGCTTCCCTTACAAATATGTGCTCTTTTCAAAAAAGGAAGGTATCAGTGGTTTATTTATTAGAGGTGACAGGTTTTATCATAAGCCAAGTTTAGGCTTAATCATTTGACACAGGTTTAGCCAGTGTGTTGTGACACAATAATTGGATTATAAGGTCCAGATTGAACCAGAGAGTATTGTTAAGGGCTATGATATCTACCCCCTGTGGATAAAGCCCGATGAAAGATGTTCTTTCCATACAGAATGATCTAGAGGGCATGTAGATGGATTTCTTTTCCCAGTTCATTTCATCAAATGTTAAATCTCAGCTCTCAAACAGCCTTGATTGCAACTATTGCATCTTTTGTGTTTTTATGTATCAAATATGTACATTTTCCGCAGGGCTTATCCTATTCATGAAAAAAATCACATAGATTTGTTTTGGCACACACAGCCTTCAGCAGAGCGTATAAAATCAATTCAGTGAAGAATCGGTACAGACTCACATGTCTACACACAAACACACACATGGACATTGCTTTTTGGCTCAGTGCTTTTCACTGTCTCCCACTATGTTAGACCAATGCTTTGCTGCAGCATTCAAGCACTACCTTGTTAACTCAAAGTCAGAACATTCAGTACAATACAAGACGAACCAGTGCAGTGTCCTGTTATTGGCCATGATTCTGACCTTTCCTCAAGCGCCACCAAGAGGTTGACATTGTTTTTAGTGAAATGTCTTGACAACTATTGGATGGATTGCCACGGAATTTGGTACACATATTCTAAGTCCCCAGAGGGTGAATCCTAGTGGCTTTGGTGATCCCCTGACTTTTGATATAGCGCCATCGTCAGATCAATATTTTTAGTTGTCCAATATTTTGGATTATGACCAACTATTGACATTCCCATCAGCCTCAGCTGTTCTTTGTGCTAATTAGCGAATGTTAGCATGCTAACACGCTAAACTAAGATTGTGAGCATGGTAAACATACCTGCTAAATATCAGCCTGGTAACATTTAGCAATAGCCTTTATTTATACTGGGAGAAGTCAACCTAGCTCTCTTCCAGCAACACCCTGCTTCACCTGGGAGCCGCCCAGTACAAGCTCAGCTCCTCTTTCATTGGCCAGTGAATAGCTCCACAAGAGGAGGTTAACTGCTGAGCATGAGGAAACCTTAACTGTAATTACTAAGGGAGTGTTTCTCCTGCACTCCTGTCCTAATATATGGGAACCTTTCTTGTTCCTGCGCTTTTTCTGAACAACAGTTGTATTACAACTCATTACAAATCTCACAGTCTTAGGTATGTGCTGCTCCCCTCACTTCACTTATTTTATTATAGAAGTTCAGTTTTGTTGACAGTATCATTATCACCAACCAATGAAACCAAAACTGAGTCTCAAGCCTGTTTTCATTGGCCTTGGCCTACTTGCCTGAGCTCTGCAGCTTTTTTCCTTCCCCCTCTCCCACCTCTGATCTCCCCTCCCTGCCTCTCCTCTTCCTCAGTTGAGTATCACTGATATTCTGTGTCACAATCCTGACACAGCACTTCCTCAGTCTCTCCTCAGTTTCAGCTCGCTCCTGCCCCGGAGCGCTGACTGCCTCTTTTGGACAATGCCCATCCTTGTTTGCATCGCCCCCTCGTTTCGGGAATCCCGGCATTGCTGGTAACCACTGGTGGATCAGGACGATGAGGTCACTGTCTCTGTTTAGCCTGGCCTTGCCATCCCCCCCCCTCCTTCTCCTATGGCAAGGGGGGTGGGTCACTCTAAAACAATGGAAGCTTTCTCCATTGGGCTAATATAGGCTGCCAGACAGACAGGCATGCAGGCAGACAAAAAGACAGACAGTCAGGGAGGCAAGCTAATGTAAGTCAAAGACATCCTGCTTTTGACACCTTAATGTAAGGGGTATTAATGGTTACAGTATTTCCAGCACCTATTAATCCTCCCTCCCACTCAGTACACACCAAAATGGCTCTCTATTCCGATTTGCTCATCATTTAGGTTGACCTATATTTAATTGGTCTGAGTGCTACAGCAAGGCATGGAGGAATGATTAACTGTAGTTACACATTTACTTTGGCATTGCTGTTATGCCATCAGGTTACACGGCTTGTTGTTCGTCTAGTCACAGTTTGAGTCTGCCAGCAGTGTTTCACTTTCAGAATGAGTTGGGAAAGGAGTCACTTTCACTTTTCAGGACTCAAGGGCTACAGAGAGTCCTACATCATGCCCCCAAACTACTACCCATTTTATCTCAAATATTGTCGTCATCATCTCCATCCTCTTCACATTAAGCTTGTCAGAAAAATGTTTCCCCAGTTACACCTTAAATTTCCCCTTTTTCCAAAATGACGTGTATCAAATCTTGTCAATTCGAAAAGGTAGTCATTGTGTGAAAACTAGAATTGACAAGTGCCAGCTCTGCAAAGTGCCATTTTCTTGAGGCAGCATAAATCTCTTTAAATTAACAAGCACAGTCATTTCAAAGTCCAAACACTAGAGTAAACTCATGAAGCCAGTTATGTTTGTTTTTTTGTTTTATTATTTTGCTTTGGTCTTGACTTGCGTGCTGTACCATTATAAAGCTCTCACAGCAATCATCATCAAGAGCTCAGCCATCCATTTATCTTTATTAGACCTGACATGTGTCCTGCAATTTATGTTTGCACAGTGTTGTTTGCATTAATTATAAGCATTTTATTTCTCACGCGTCGATGGACAGGTTCCCCTTAAAAGAGGAAAAACATCTGTTGGGTAGAATTAACCCGGTAGAGGGTCACGTTTGGTGGGGTTCTGCTTACTCATATGTGACAGGTGGTTGCATATGATTGTAGTTTTGTCCTGTAAATTTGCACATTGGATTTCTGCCCTCAGCCAGTGTGTCAGTGTTGTTTGGGATGGGCAAAATTGAGATTGGAGGGAGGGAAAGTCTGTGTGCATCCAGGACCATTTAGACATGCAAGATGCACACAAATAATAAGCTCTTTTGAGCTTTGTTAAATCATTGCAGCATAATAAAAGTATGTAAATAAATTCTCTGAGTGTAATATATATCCCCAAGATAAAAACTACACCCTTGTCAACAATCTAGAGCTATTAATTAGTTTGGCAACAGAGGTCAGAAAAGTTGCAGATAGAAGAGGTTGGGCTTAGTACTTTTCCATATCAATCTAAATCACTCTGTGGCAACAGGACATCCTTTAGCACAACCCTTTCCTTCTGATTTGGTAATGAGAAGTACTGTTTGTCAGGATTAGGGTTTTACTGTGACATTTTATTTCTTCCAGGCCCAATCTCGGCCAAGGTCTTCTCAACTATCCCTACTGCTACAGTAGCACGTTTTCTACCCACTATACTACTACTATTTACTAAATCTCAAGTTTTCCCAATGTTGTCTCAAATGTCATTCAGAATCTTAATGGTTGTTCATATTGATCAGCCGGGTTATCATCTAACCACATGTATGCCAGTGAATTCAGACTGGTCGTTTGAGTGCTGTGTACCTTTTCTGTAATACTGGAAACAAATGAGTTTATGGTCAAGACAATTAGTAGTCATTAGATGACATTTGAAATCTTATGCTCAGTTTGTGCTCAAAGTATAGCACCCTGTTTGTTTCTAAAGCAATATTGAAATCTCTTTTTGCACCTAAATTCAGTTTAGAGGATTTCTTTCCAAATCTGCCCCAATAGAAAATGGAGTAGATATAAGGCTGCTGATCATCTTAGTTTATTTGCTTTCTGTAATTATAATAATGGTGTATTGATTTTACATGCTAGCATGTTGTTAAAATGTTGTGGGGTTTTTTTTTTTCTTTTTTTTTTTTTTTTTTTAAAGATGAATGACATGTCTTATGTCTGTCCTTATGCCTCTTCTCTGGTGTCTACCTCAGCACTTGGTCCAGTGGGATGCTGGGAACCCAGAATGTTTGCTCCAGCTGGTGAAGGAGCTTATCCAGCAGTACCACCACTACCAGTGCCAGCGTCTGCACGAAAGCTCCAGGCTGCTCTTTGAGTATGATAGCCTGCTGGAGGATCCCAACTACGGCCGCAACATGGAGATTTATGCCGGACACAAGAACAGCTGGGTAGGCCACCGTTTAATGACTTTGTGTTTGTGATCCCCTACAATTTACAAAACCGGTCATGTGATGTTATTACGAAATACCTACAGGAAATTTTTACCCTGGAAACACTGTTCACATGATTTTCCTATAGCTTGGTCAGTCTTGAGTTGAGAGCATCAATACTTTTGAGGTTGGGATGGAATGATATGAGCAAGGTTTGACTTTCCCTTATAGTCCTATACCATTATTCAAAAAATACTATTTATAGAATCAAATTCTTATATATAATTACACACAATTTTGTATGCAGGCCTCATAAGAAATGTCCATAGGAAATAGCATGTACTTTTGTATTTGTGTACTGTTTTGAGTATTTCTAAAAATCAGTATTTTTTATCTCAAGTATTGTACCTCGCTACATTTCAAGTTGCATCCGTTACGGAGTATAACCAAAGGTCACATGAAAAAGTCATGATAAGTCGTGTGTGAATGGAGCAGAAAAGATTCGCCAAATTAGCAGCTGCAGCAGAGAAGAAGCTGCTGGTGTGTCTGCAGACAGAGAGCTCCATGTCCAGAGAAGTGACAGTCAGAACTCTGATGCTGACATTCTGGAAAACATTTTCTACATGTTCACTGGTCGAGTGTCAGGGAGGTGTGGGGACATGGTCGTACCCGGCCAGGGCGTTGCACTATACAATGTGAAAAAACTGTGCAGCTCTTCTTTAGCGTTAATATGGGTGTTTGTGGCTGCAGCCGCGGTCGAGTTTATATTGTTTATTCATGTCAGTGTTGTCTGCCTTGGTGATGTTTTATTCTACTGTTGATTCTATAAGAAGTTTTAGGCTATTTCATTTAGGTGGCGTAATAATGCTTGTTGCACCCGCTGTGGTGTCCACTTTTTATTTATTGTCGACCATTGTTGTTGTCGACCATTGTTTGAGTTTTGTCCTCTTTTATGATTAATTCTAGTAAGGCTATACAGAGGATTCATAATTGCACAGGCTGCAAAGTACCTTCTATAGAAATGGAATTTGTTGTTGGTTTGGCATAAGGGGGTGTGATGTGGTTCCACTAGTGTATACATTGACATTTAATGCAATTTATTTTGTAGCCAAAGGGTGTTCTTTAATAGTCTTAATAATAATCTTTAACAGTATAATCATATTTCATCGTATAACGTCGTAATCATAACGCACACATTTGCATGTTATTAAAGAAAGCAGACCTTTAAATCGTTATAACTGTATAACACTTCAAAATACAGAGTTTGTATTATTTCAGATCACGTGTATTTAAGCACAAATATGTTGACATTAAATGTATTTTGCTAATGAACCATGAGTCTAATGAAAGCGATAATTAACCAAACTAATGGCCTGACTAGCACAACGTTTTTTTTACTTAATATGTTACATTGAGACATTAAGCATAACAGGTAAGGTCATTTTAATTAATTAGGAGTTTTAAAACAACAGGATGACACTGTCTCATATTTAAGAAAGTTTACTGAGGGGTGCCGCGATAGCCATATGGTTAAGACACATGCCCTATAACCACAATGTCCCTGGTTCAGTTCCGGCTGGAGAACTTTGTTCCTGCCTCTCCCCTCATTTCCTGTCTCCCTCCTCACTATCAACTGTCCACTTAAAAAAAAATAAATAAATAAAAAATGCCCACCCAAAAACACAACAAAAATATAATTTTTTTCACTAAGTTTGCTTAGTGAATTTTAACTGGGTATCACACCTCAATACTTCTTGAGTACTGACCAAAATGTTCCCATAGATCAGTTTAGTTCAGATCTTATTGTCCCTCAAGAGGAAATTCTTTTTGCCACAAGGCAGCATGAAAACATAAAATATAAATACATGAACGCAATAAAAAAAACAATAAGACAATTGAAAAAAGTAAGAGTGCTGGTACTATACACGCAATACACAACACAATAAAAGGTTAATGTGATAAAAGCAAGAAAAACAGCAGCAGTAAGAATACTGATAAGTGCTCATCTGTGACAGGAACCAAGAGGCGGTTTTTGATGTATTAGAATGAACTTACTGCACATGGGATGAATGAAAGCTTGAACCCGTTGCACCTAATGTTTGGAAGCCTGTATCTCTGACCAGAGGCGGGGATGTCAAAATTCCTTAAAGAGAGAATGGCCTAGATTTGCTATGACATTGCTACCTTGACAGTGTTGCTCAGTTGTGTCCTGTTTCACACATTTAAATTCCCATACCGATAAATCAGCGAGAGCTTAGTCCCAGAAAGTGATGATCACACCACTGTACAAGACCACTGACCACAGGCCCACGTGATTACTCACCTCCATGAAGCAGACTGACAACAACTGTCATATGCGAATTTAAGAATGTGCCTGTCCTTGTATTGGCTTCTGCAGTCGTTGGTGTAGAGAATAAACAGTAGTGGGGACAGGACACAACCCTGTGGGGAGCCTGTGGAGGACAAATGCTGCTTAGACAGACCACTATACTCTTTGAGGTCTACAAGTGAGGAAATAGCATTGTGTATCAAAGTGTGAAGTATCTAAGTAGTCGTTTTGTAAATCAGAAAACTTTTCTAACTTTTGACTGTAATTTATTAAGACGTGGTTCTGTTTTAACATTTTGCATTGAGCAGTTTGGCATATTTTGTTAAGTTGGGGGGGGGGGGGTTTAAGCACATTCATAATCTCCAAACTAATGTATCAAAAAGACTGCTATAGAAACTTGGGTATCGTATTGGCTCAGATATTGGATTTTTTCAAGCAATACCCAGCCCTATTGTTGTTGATAATTATTCTATCTGCACAATGTTTTCATATGTTTACATGGATCATTTTTTACACCAAAAGTCATAATATTTGTTACAGTATGATCTTTATGTTGTACACTTTGAAAAATCCTTTGCCTCTGTTTCTTGTTCTCCAGACGGGAGAGTTTTCAGCCCGTTTCCTTCTCAAACTCCCTGTGGACTTCAGCAACATCCCTGTCTATCTCCTTAAGGTAATTAACCACCAAATCCCATACGCATTTTGACTCATAATCAAGGTACACACCTTCTTCACATTATGTGCACATGTACGCATTGCAGACCTGCAGACTGGTTAGTCTCAAAGTAGATTTTCTCATGACATCAGAATCAGAATCAGAAATACTTTATTGATCCCCGAAGGGAAACTCTTTGTTACAGCAGCTCGTCTTTACATCAGTGCACACAGGAGAAAGTACTAGCAAAAAATATGATACACTATAAAACACTATAAAAACAGGTCAGAAAATAAATTAAGTACCAGGTCGGTATAAGATAAAATAAGTGTGAGGTACCAAGTGGGTTTACTGGTTGATGGTGATAATACAGTATAATAATACAATGTAATAATATAAGTAATAAGTAGTGGTGCAAGTACTGTCGAGTTAAGTGTAGCTTATTGAGATTATTAAGATATTGCACAGCAGTAATGGAGGTATATAATATCAATATCCATAAATAGGAAAAACTAACATAGGAAAACTAAATATTGCACGGGAGTAGTACACAGAATATTGCACAATTATTCAAGTATGGACATGAGCTTCCTTTAGATATGAGATATTATGAGTGTTCATTTGTTTACATGTATGTGTGTCCATATGTTTTTATGTGTGAGCAGGGTTTTATTTAAATGAACTGCAATGCAAATGTGTGTGTGTGTGTGTGTGTGTGTGTGTGTGTGTGTGTGCGCGCATGTGTGTGTACATGTATGCAGACTCCGGTCTCGGGGGCTGTGAGTTGACTAATCAGCAAGCCGTCACTCTCGATCTGCTCTGAGCCGCGTGGTGTCTGGAGGCAGCTTAGCCTCAACTCTCTCTCTCTCTCTCTCTCTCTCTCTCTCTCTCTCTCTCTCTCTAGTTCTCTTTTCTCTGTCGCTCCCCCCATCTTCGACTGCCTGCATGCTGGAGGCCCTGGCTCTCTGGCCTTTTCCAGCCTGGCCTCTGTTTGTGAAGGGAAATGATGGTAAACATAAGGGAAACAGCAACCATCATCAGCCTCACATCAGCCTTTGTCCCCATATCTCTCAGACCTGGAGCACTGAGACTCGTCTCCCTCCGCAGGCTTTGAGTGGACTCACCCAAAGTCGAAGTCATATTTCACAGCCGCATTCCTGGTCGTGATAGAGTTATTTATTTTTTTGTATCCGTGTGTCTTGAGGCAGGAAAGTTTCGAGACTCTGCCCTGAGTGGAGCTCCATTGGTGACATTTTTTTTTTAAACAAGCATGCTGTCACATGCTGGAGGTTTCTATGCAAATGTTTTCAAAAAACGAGGCAGACACACTGACACCTTTAACCAGTGGGTGGTGGTAGCAGCATTGACGCACTGTTGTCAAAGAAGAACTCTCTGTAATATTTAGTGATTTTATTAGAGACGAAATCTTGGATATGGATGTACATTAGTCACCCTAATCATATCATGTTCTTTGCTTCACATGCATACACACAAACACACACACACACGCACACGCTCACAGTATTATGCTGTATTTGGCAGCTAGGGTATACATAGTATCACCATGGGAGTGCTTGAAGACTAAGGAAGAGTATCGACTCACAGAGAGGAAAGTAATGAACATCAGCCCACACCTTGTCCACCTACGCATTACAGAGGAACAGGATTATGCAGCATATAGGCTGGACTCTAAGAACACAAATGTACTGGACGCCAAACCGATGACCTGAATTTTCTGTTTGACAGTTGTTGTGCAACTAGTTCTGTCCATGTGAATGGTGTCTGGAGTCAATTCTTTCTGTGCATTGCACATTTCTGCACTGCAAGTAATTCCATACTGTTGTAGAGCCGATGAAGTGCAATTAATTCACTCCAACTGCACGTCCTAACTGAGCCGACAAATATACCCTATATATTCACTGCAGAGGAAGAAATTGAAGATCAAAATTTGTTAAATGGAAGATCCTTCATGAACATGGTTGCTCCATTAATATACTAGACATGGCATTTTGTGTATAAATGCTCGTAAATACACGTGGCTTGCCTTACCAGTTATCTTGTGGGTCAATGTTGGAACCAACCAAGAATGAATGAATGACTCTGAGTTGATTAACTTGAAGGTCTTTTGGTCTTTGCTGAAGTTGATGTACTGTCCCCAAAAGCCACTGACCCTAACAGAACAGTATAAGAAAGAAAATATCTGACACACGGGGCCAGATGTACTGCGGCCTTTCTCAGGCGCAGATTTGATGCATTTATCAAACAGACGCGCCAGGCTGGAGTCACAGTTCTGCGAGTGTTGACAAGATGCGTGTGCATTTATGGGAAGATCGTGCAAATAATATGAGGAGACATGTTAATATTCTGCTGGATTTACTAAGGTCACGCAATTGGCCATTTTGCAATCTCTGCGTCCGAAAACAAGGCGTAAACACAGCACAAATGGGATTTACAAGAGCCACAAGGGAGGTTGTAGTCGGAAAAAGAAACATGAATTAAATATAGGCTCGTAAATAATTAAAAAATGAGTATTAGAAACAAAATTCAAGCAATTAGGCTATTATTAAGTACCACAATATCTGAGTTACAGTATTGCAAATGAATAGTGGACAGGGAGTTTTGGTTCTGGAACTTGACCATCAGTGAACTATAAAATCACTACAGGCTGCAACACATTTTTTCTTTCTTTAGTTAAGTCATTTAAGTGTGCGCATGGCTGCATTTACCTTTTGTATTAACATCCATATCAACACTATCTCCACCTGCTCCGAATTGCTGCACCTGCTGCTCCCTCTCCCATTGGTTGTGGTGCCTTGTGTGTCTTTGATTTGTCTAATCATATCACTTCATCTCCTTTTTGTTTCCCATTAATGTAATTATTGTATCCTTGTATATTAATAATTTGATATATGCAAAATATTATAATGTAATGTTATGAGTAATAGCTTTTTTGAGTAATACCAATAATTTTCCATTTAATCTGGCAGTTTTTAGTTTAGTTTTGATTAGCAGATTCACTATGTTCACAGACAGACAACAGCATCATTCACTTCAATGGGACCACTGTGCTGACGCAGTGTGGGTGCAGACGCAGAGGGTTCCAGCAAAAAAAAACACAGGGTTGTCTGGCAAAAAAGTTGGCTCAGCTTTCGCCACAATGCAGTGCATTGTAATCTGGCAAGGCGCTGTGTTTGGCCAATCAAATTTCTGAAAGTGCACGTTCTTGGTAGATTACACGAATGTTGATTTCTGCTGTTTACTGATCGTCGCAACGAAAGATAAAGGGATCGTCGCCGTGTCCTGTCTCACAGTATTATAAACCGCTATGCAGTGTTTTGGTGTCTGATAAGCGTTCAGAGTCGTTTGTTACTTAAGCGGAACTTTCTCGATTTATACTTCATCATCTCACCGGTACCTGAAGCAACCCACCCCCACCAATGCAGGCCCTTGCATTATTTTAACACAGGGCTGTATGGTCTGAACGCCCTCGAAGCCTTGAGCAGGAGTTACAACCTATTCAGTAGAAGTTATTTCTTTACAACAAAAAAAGTAAACACTTCAAAAATCAAAAAGGTGATGCTTTTCAGACAAAATATAAGCCATCAGCCAGGTACTGTAGGTAGAGGTCAGACTGTTGATGAGACATGGATGTCCTTGCTTGAGGAGGGAGGGTTTGGCACTGAAGCGGAAATCTGTTCAGACATAGGCTACTCCGCACTGCTAGTGAATGCCGAGATGTTGCTGGTGGGCGCAGAGCTGTGGAGGACGACTGTTACCTGGAGCGAAGCATCCGCGTGGTCTGAGCTCACCATAGTGGACATGTTTACCTTCCTGCATGGACTGCCCAGCCTCGGGGAGGGGGAGGAATGCAATTTTATTTTTATTTATTTTATTTTTTTTTTTTTTTTTTTAAGGGGCAGCCCGTCATAGTCAAACCGAAAGAGTGGGAAGGACACTGAGAGCGGAGATGAAGGGAAGATAGTGAAATGCACACAGATGGATGTTGGCAGTTTTCTTCCCCTTTAAAGGGCATGTGGTCCTCTTGGGCACTGTTTTAGTGTCTCATCCTTTGATCGTACCTTGACCTCTGGGTTGTCACCCGTTTGAAGTTGCTTTTACTCATACCCTCTCATTTACCATTGGCCTTTGACCTCCCGCTGCATAACATATTTGTTCATATCGGTTAGGTCTTTTAACATGGCTGGTGGTTGCAGTACAGTGTGTCTCATTTGTTATGGTCTAGTTAACACATTCATTCTGGAAGGTTGTTAGAGATAAAGGAAACATATTAGATATTCAGGCATAGATTTTTTTTAAGGCATGCAACTTCACCACTAATTCTACAATATGTTTCTCGTTTTGTTTCATGCTACTCCAGGATTCTCCTAAACGCAGAGAACAGCTTATTATGTTTCTAATTACAGCTGTGATCTTTTCGTTAAAAGATGTTCCTTTTACATCTAACTAGGCTGCCTGTCTGTCCGTCCATCCTCGCTCTGTAGAGTATGTACATGCGCAGCGGCGGCGTGCATCTGAAAGTCCACACTGATCAGCGCGGAGTGACGCCACATTCGTGACTGAGCCCTCTGCTCTCGCTTCACTTGAGCTTTGTTTCCCCCACAAGCACTGACCCGTGTCACCAGCTCCAATTGATTGCAGTGTGCGCGTTTGAGTGTCTGTGTGTGTGTGTGTGTGTGTGTGTGTGTGTGTGTGTGTGCGTGTGTGTGTGTGGGTAGCAGCTGTCATTGATCTAATAGGATGTTTCAGGTGACCAAAGTCTTGTGAACTAACTGATATCTGCTATGTTCTGTAGCATTGTGTGTGATAGCAATATAAAACTATTTCCTTTTAAGCATAACGATTCCCAAGTAATAGATTCAAAGCCTAAAGAAATGAACAAGAATTGTACGAACTGCAAACAGAACATCTATAATAATAAATCATACAGGTGGGTACTACACATTGGTGGTGGTTGAGGTGAGTTCCCCGCCGTCACTCTGAAGTGCTTTGAGTATTCACGATAAAGCGCTAAATAAATGTAATCCATTATTTTTTAATTTTATACAACAGTAAACCAAAAAATGTCAATCTTGTCAGTATAAATCCTTTTATATCCCGCATGTGAAATGTTTACAGCCACTGGTGTGTCTGTTAAAGCTGTATAAAGCAGTTATTGTTAACCGCTTGTCCCAGCCGACGGGTGTAAGCGCTTGCATTCTGGGTTCTTTATTGGATGGTGATGCTCCAGGTTAGTTTGCAGCATTCCCCATCTTTGTTTGCACACATTTTCAGCACCGTTAAAGGAATAGTTAAAGCTTTAGAGCTTTAGAGGCGTAGGTAGATTTTGAACGTTACGTTCAGAGCCAGGCCAGCTGTTTCTCCCTGTTTCCAGGCTTTGTGCTAAGCTAAGCTAACCGGCTGCTGGCTGTAGCCTTATATTTAACATATATGAAAGTGGCATCGATCTTCTCATCCAACTCTCTGCCAGAAAGCAAAGAAGCATATTTTCCAAAATGCCGAACTATTGCTTTAAGGCCAGATTTTTATTTGTACATGTTTGAACTTTTTTTTTTATCTCCAGTGCCCAGCAACGGGTATCCCACTCCCCCAGGTCAATTTTGCTTCATGCAAACTGACCTGAGGGAGGGTTGCATTGAGCCCTGGGCATTCCTGTATCCTCGTTTTGTCTGTACAAGCTGTGCACGCTTCAACAAGAGCACTTACGTCTAATTATTTTTACTCTAATTATTTTTGGTTCTGCATCCCCCCCACCCACCCACCCCCCACACACACTTTAACCTTAAGAGCTCCACAGGCAGCGACTGACAGGGGGGGGGGGTTCAGGGTGAAGCAGAGCCTTGGGCTCTCGTTCTGTCTTTTCATGTGTGGTGCCAGCGTCACTGACTCGATTATTCCTGTACTTCCTTTTCATTTCCTGTCTTGTTTTTCATTCTTTCGTCCAAATATCAACTCTAGAATTAGCCTTGAGCAAATGTTGCTTTCCCAAACAATACTAGATTTTTGAAACATGAGAAATTGAAAATAAAAACTGAATACACAAATCATAGAAAAGAAAGTATAATAATCACATACTGTCACTTCCATTTTGGGTTGTCTTTGCAAGTTAAGATGTTGATTATAATTAGATATCATTTAAAGAAAGTGGAGGCCATGCGGATCTTGACTTTTCTCATTTTAATACTATTTCCTGCTCATACTACAAAGAGCTACAATCAGCTTCAGCAAACACTTAACAGAGGGGGACAAAACATGAAATTTTCCTCCTAATGATCCTCTTAAAACATGTTCCTGGCGCTCCTTGGGGCTGTGTTTAACAATGGCTTCCATCTCAGTAGCAGGAGGGTGAGAGCGCAGCATTGTTCCCCCCCCAGGGGCACAGTGGAGCAGCTGAGGACAGATTGAGGGTATTGCTGGGGTTAGCAAGCAAGTCGCAATCTCACTGTGTATGCAGAGGACTCTTGGCATAAGAGATCCTCACCATTGTCATGGCATATAACGAGCACGCTGTTTTCTTGTGCATAATAATTCAGTTGTGTTTACACCTGGGACTTTTTTATCAGAACGCTTCATTTTAAAAAATGCTTTAACAGTACCCTGGATTCACCGCCTAGAGCCGAACGATTTTAGGAAACATCTATTCGCAATTTGCGACGTTGCAACAGTCCTGTAATTGTGTTTTGTCTTTGTGTGCTAAACAAAACAAGTTTTAACCAAACATCACAAAATGATCTTGTTTCTGCAAGAATTGAGTCCGATAAAATAATACAGTTGCTTGTTGTTGAGGTCCTCCCAGGATTCTTTTTAAAGTCAGAGAAATGTCAACGTCTGCGTCACTTGCCTAGTTTCCTATAGTAAAATTCACCAGTTAACCTCACATTTATTAGGAAATCAACATTAGTTGACATCAATCAATAATATTCAAATATTATCATGGCATTCAAAAGTGGCATTATATTTAGTGATAACAGCTGCATAGGTTATGGTAGTAATGACTGCTGGTAAGCCACATGTGACAATGTTTGATATCAGACTTATGACCTCTGAAGGTACTGTAGACAGCTCTGCACTGTAGCTGTTTGAGATTCCGAAACTGCACTGAAACCACAAATTTGATAAAGGAACAATTAATTGCTCAGCCCTAACAGCACCCATGTTGTTAACATTGCTAAATTGCTCAAGGGCATGCAGCAATACTGAGTTTAAAATGTAATTTGAATGATTAACCTCTTCTTAAAGCTGCTGCCTCTTTACACTCTGATTTTGCTCTGCCTTATTCCGGTTTTGACACCACCACTAAAAAAAGAAAAACATCCCCATAACCTATAGCCTTACCGTTTTAGTGTTAAAGCCATGAGCCGTGATAGCATTAATTAATAATTAATTGATTAATCCAGGGGGCTGATTAATTGGTATTTATTCAAATCAATTGATTTTACCATCCCACTCTTCACCTCTATGAATTATTTAATTGGCTGATATTGTGTGTCTCAAAGTGAGGTTTTAAAATAAATCAAGAACATTAACAGCAGTCAGTCATGGCCAAGTAATGAACTCATTTACAGCAAATGATGGAGCTGTTGTTTGTTTGTTTTTGGCGTTCAATAATGAAGTTGAAGAATATTTGTCATGCAGTTCTAATTGAGTTTACAGCAAACCTGACTAATGATACATTTTTGTCATTTAACTGATATGGAAAATAATATATTCTTCTTTTTAAGATGGATGAAACTTGCACTCGAATTCGAATTCATGCACTGAAAATAGTTCATTTATTGTATTAGTTGTGTTACAGTTTTTGTGAAGCAGTGTGCACATTGCCTTCAGGCATATGCAGTGATGCTTTGCTAGAAAAACAAAGGAATAAAATTAATTTAACTTGCCTATTGCGACATAAACACAGCCGATCCATTTACAGGTATTATCAGCGCACTCAGTTGGTTAATACATTTTTGTGCAGAAAGGAATAAAGGTAATTTAGGTGTCAAAATTAAGGTGACCAAGCCCCCAGGAACAGCGTTGGGCTTTGTGCTGATTATGGTGTGGTGAATTGTGGTTAGAATTGCAGGTCACATGACAATTGGGTCCAAAAAGAACCATTACAAAATAACCGCTGTAAAAACTTCACACACACAAAAATCACTCTTTATTATCACAATTTGAGCCAATAGGTCAAATAAAGTCGTATCAGTATATTATTTTTGTGCTGTTCATGAAGGACTCTAATGCACACATGGTATGAGCTAGGGCTGCAACTATCAATCATTTTCTCTCAATTAATTGTTTAGTTTATAAAATTATCAGAATATCGTTAAAGATGCCTATGATTTTTTCCTAAATGCCAAGATGATACCTTCAAATTGTTTGTTTTGTCCAACCAAGAGTTCAAAACTTAAAAATATTTAGTTTATAATGATAAAAAACAGAGAATCACAGCAAATCAACAGCAAATTTAATAAACTGGAACCAGAGAATTTTTTGCATTTTTGCATAATAAATTACTTCAATGATTAATCTATTAACATATTTGATAATAGTACTTTTTATGTATTAACTCATTTGATGTGATCATCAGATAATTCCACAGTTTTTCATGTTTATTCTTTCACAACCAATATCATTGCTTTCAATCAGATCTCTTGGCAAAGACAGCAAATCCCTCCTGATCTGTAACATGTTGGACTTTCAAAAATGATGCTTCACTCTCTGACTTTTAACTAAGTGGCAGTCCTTTGCATTAACCTGAAGTTGCTATAACTTGTTTAAAGCTGTCAAGTAAAATTCAGCCACAGAATTACCAGAACTTGCATGTGACATCTACAGATTGTGCCCATATCACATTAAACCATGGGAAACAGTAGAAAATGTAGAAGAAAAAAAAACATTAAAATCCTACAGAGTAGCATATATACTGCCATGAGTCCCAGTTTTATCAATCTGAACACCTGACTACTTCTTTAAAAACACTTTAACTCAACACCTCCTCTTCACAAAACCCAGATTAAGAGAGCTGGAGAGTGACACAAAGCCACTTATGTGACGGCCTACACCGCTGAATCACCAGTAGCGATGGAGCACCTTTTAGGTATTCCAGGCCATCATTCATGCTTGTTTGTCCAAATGTTCTTTTTTTTGCCTCTTTTTTTATTTTTTTATTTTTATGAGGACATGATGGCTACCACAGCTTTTCAAGAGATAAGCCAAAAACCTCATCGGTTCGCAGCAGCTGCAGTCACCTTACCTTTCCGGTTGCCACATAATTGTTGCTCCTTTCTCAACCGCTCATGAGGCTTTCGTTGTTGCGGTTTTCTGTCCTGCTTACGTCACACTCGCCGTGGCAGTTGAGCTTTTGGAGAAGTCGTGGCTGAAGATAGCCAACTGCGTCACATGATGAGTCTTTCACAATTCTCTGCACAGACCTGGAAAACAACACTGTGGCCACTACACACACGCACACACACACACACACACACGCACAAACACACAACAACACCCATCATTGAAGATCCATTAAGGCTATGATTAAAATGGCCCTCAATTGGCCATTACAGCTGGCCGTGCTGTCTATACTGTCCATTGTGTCATTTGCTGTGTCATGACCAGTGCAGGGAATTCAATGGCACCTGTGTCTGCTGTGCACTTCGACTGCCTTGTTCTTCTGCTGGTTTGACCTGCTGGTTGTGGTCTTTTACCACATGGCTTCACTTCAGGTTAAAAGAGTTGTTGTCACTCGCTTGAGTGAATTGAATAGAATTAGCTGTTATTGGATTATGCAGTCTAAAAAGACTATAGTGTTACAGATTCTGGTGATCACATGACAAAAGGCAAAACAAAAAAATTACCTAATGGCAACCTTCCATCCATTAACTTTTTGTCTTTCTATTCTCGGCCTGTCTGCTACTTTGAGAGAAAGCTCGGGCCTGTGCGTGACTGTTAAGCATTTGGTGCCAAAGCAAGTGGTTGTAATTTGTGGCCTTGCCGTGCCCTTGCACGGTAAACACTGACTAAGAGCTCAGGAATCTTAAGAGCTATAAAATAATTGCAGGTTACTCCCATAATGCCCAGAGTGTTCTGCTCCTTGCCTCAGCTCTGCCTCTTCTGTCTCATCCGGTTTTTTTGCACAGCCTCTACTGGTGCTATGCAAAAACGTAGTGCTTTTCCTGCTGTATCTGTTCTCCTGTTTGCTCATTGTGGTAGTTATCTAATGACAAAGAAAATAATTTAGTCCCTGAGGTGTCATAGAGGTTTAATGTTTACTATTCTGCTATAGCTGTTTGGGATGCTACAAAAAAGAGTCCGTTTTTTTTTTTATATATCGTTTTTTTTTTTTTTTTTTTTTTTATTCTGTGCAAAAGTTAAACTCGTGATTATATTGTTATTTGTAGTAATCGAGGATTTATAGAAATGGGTAGAACATTTTTCATTTTAATATGAAAATATAAATGCCCACATAAATCCCTTTTAAGATGAACATGATACAGTAAAAGTCGTCAGTATTGCTTGAGAAGATTTAAAAAGGGGTTGCTGTCCTCTTATTGCAAATACTTGTGGTGGGCTGTGAAGCCAAGACCACATTTGCCAGAGACAGTATGCTATCTGCATTGTCATAGGACTCTGGTTGACATGTTTTAATATCTCATTTTAAATCTACATTTATCACTTCCAGTACTGAAAATGTAAAGCCAATCTTCAGCTGTGTTTTGAATAAATTCAGTGTAAACCAAAGCATATCAAGATGCATTCATTTTGTGTTCATATTGCAAGTCCTGTTGCTGAGTGATGGCCTATCTGTATAGCACTGAGACATGGCATTTAGTAGGAAAGCAAGTTGCCCAAAAGACATTGTCAAGTAATTGCCAGTTTGGGCTTCACTAATGCAGTGTACCACTGAAATCTGAAAAGGCCAGCCAATGCTTCCACGCAGATAAACAATTATGTGGCTTTTAAATGGTGGATGTATTATAGCTTGGTATGCTCTTGAAGATGAATTTAAATGTCAGGCGTAACAGCTCTAAAACAGAAATAAGAAGTGACAGAGTAGAAAGTGTTAAAATATAAATTTTTATTCTCAAGATATTAATTTTTATCTTTGTATCTTTTATGTTATAAGCATGAAAAAATTGTGATTACTGATTGAGGCATTAGTTGATTATTTCCATTGGCCTGTTTCCAATCAGCAATATTATCAAATGATACCAAATATGGATAATATCTGCTCCTTGATGGCTGAGTCCAAACTGATGGCAGGAAATGCACACCCCTCTCCTGAGTTTGCTGACACAGTAAACTGAAACTCCTCTGTTGCAAGAAGTTGGATACAGTTGCAAAACAGAAGGATACAGTGGGTCAGTAGGTTGTGGGTTATTATCTAACGTAAGTGTTGCATCACTCCTTGATTTCAGGGTGAGAAGACCAGTGCTTCTCTGATTTAGGCTACTAAAAAGAAATGTATAGACACCATCAAATACTCATTATTACTATTATTGGCTGTGCTGTTTATTTATTTATTTATTTATATATATATATATATATATATATATATATATATATATATATATATATATATATATAGAGAGAGAGAGAGAGAGAGAGAGAGAGAGAGATTAATATTTAGATGAACTAAAATGATAAATACATTATCCATCCGTTGGGTATTAGAAAAAGTTAATCATTAAATAAAACCCTGTTTTTGATATATATATATATATATATATATATATATATATATATATATATATATATATATATATATATATATATATATATTTTTTTTTTTTTTGCCCATAGCCATTCAGTATATTTACATTCTTTCATTCTCTTATTGTTAGTGACGGAGTCCGTCATTCCCGCGCAGGTTTCATATTGCCTTCACATGAACAAGGGATTCACAGGAAACGATGCATGCATGTAATCCCGCCTTCCTTTTTGTAACACTTTCTCACTGTTCTCTGTTCACTCTCCCGCAGCTGTATCAGAGCTGTATTACTGCTAATACAAACTGAGCATGTCCTACTGCTGCTAGATAATAATAATAATAATAATAAAATCATTCAACTGGCGTAGAGTGGCTTTTATTGTATAGCAGTAACAGGAAACGCAATGTATTTGTTGCTGAGGTGCGAACTGACAGTGTTTTATTTAACATTTAAGCATTAATCTCGCTGTTATCCCCAATAACCACAGGTATCTCCAAATCAACCAGGACTGAAATCTTAAGGGTATTAACTTTTAAAGTATCATGAATATTTAATTTAAAAAGCCAGTGGGTTTTTGTTTGTTAATGTAAAAGGCACAGTGCATAATAATTATCAGGGGGTTAGCTAAGCAGCTAATTGTTACCCATATTCCATACCAAACTAAGAACAGTTCCTTTTAACGCAGTCTGGCATCATTAGGTAAGAAACACAATCCAAGCATTTTACCAATTCCCCAGCTGGTAGTCTCACACACAGTTTAGAAGCTAAAAAAGATGCTCCATTGACATCAAGATGAGTTATCAAGAATTTCTAGGATTTTTCTACAAGGGCAAAATTTGTCCTTACAAACTAGGTCTTTGCTGATTTGTTCCTTTTGTAAAAGTTAGCACCTTGAAGTTCACCTTGAAGTACCCACAATCTAAAGTGTGTTAGCCATAATTAGAAAGCAGGGCATTGAGATTGAATGTACCTGTGGTTTATTGATTAAAGCCTGTAATTGTAGGTAATTGAGGCTCCTTGTTGGAGGTCCAGAACCTTGTATCGGATTTGTCCTGTTCACGAGCTCTATGGATTTGAGAGCCCTGCTGTGATTACTGCCAGGTGGTTTAACATCTGGTACTCCACAGCTTTCAGCCTTCTGAGAAAATGTCACACAATGAGAAAGTTAAAGAGAGTCTGGATGAAGTTGCTCCTGCTAATAGTAACATGCTTTCATCTCGCTCGTTTCAGACTGTCACGAAGAAAGTACACAGTCATACGGTGGCCATAGTTCCAAAATCAAAGAACACCTGTGTGCTAGCGTGTAAACAAATGTTTGGGGGTAACAGTCACAGATGCACGCAGTACAATGTTTTTAATCATTAATGCATGCGACGGATCTCTGAGGCCTCTCTGACAAGCACCTGTTGTAGTGAGAAAGTATGTACATTAGTTAGGAAAGCAAGATATTTCAATGAGTGATGCTCAAAGACTTGCACGTAGGTGTATGTATGTGTGTGTGTGTGTGTGTGTGTGTGTGTGTGTGTGTGTGTGTGTGTGTGTGTGTGTGTGTGTGTGTACTTGCTACATAGTGAGGCCCAAAACATGTTTTTTTACCTACAGAGTGAGGACAATCTTGGAAAGTGAGGACATTTTGGCCGGTCCTCACAACCAAGGGCTGTTTGAAGGTTAAGACTTGGTTTTAAGGGTTAGGTTAGAATTAGGTTAGGGTTAAGGTTAGGCATTTAGTTGTGATGGTTAAGGTTAGGGTAAGGGGCTAGGGAATGCATTATGTCAATGACGGTCTTCACAAAGATAGAAGTACAAGGGTGTGTGTGTGTGTGTCTGTGTGTGTGTGTTACCAGGGCCCCCACTTAATTGCATCACCCAAAAGCAGATCCCTGTCTCAACTGACATTTATGACGTGCAAGAGGGATCTGTGACCTTCAAACTGCTAATCATGGGGAATGCACCTGAGTGAGCAGGAGATTTGCAGCTGCAGTCTGGAAGAGTTGATAGGTACATGTCAGTTTCTTGTTCTTTATTCTATGAAGAATGAATGCATGGTTATGATTGGTGTCATCCATTTTGACCAAACATTACCAATACTATAGGATATTATTATATTCAGAAAATGAGCAAGAAACGCTCAGTTTTATTAAACCATATGAAGGTCCTGCACGAAGGCACTTTAAATGATCACACGGGTGTTGTAAATTAAAGTCTAAGCGTTCTGTGTGTAGGGTGGACATTGGGATTCGGTCTAAGAAAACATTATGAGAGAAGGGTGTAGTTCTCTGGAAATGTCCCCATTGCAGATAAAAGTCGAAATAAGGAGTTGTTTCAGTCCTGATCTTGTGTTACTGTAATATCATCCAGTAAACCGCACTGTACAAATAATCATACTGATTGGAATTGTGTACAAAAGTCACGAAGAGTGAGCGGTCATTATAAATTACTGCACAGTATTTCTCCAGCAAATCGCCTGGAATAGATATGACTGAGCATGTAGACAGCTGAATATACTGTAACCTTCGTCTACATTCTAAAAGTAGAAAGCACATGGAAACCAGAAAGTACTTTATCCATGTTCTTGTAAATATCAATTTGTGGTTAGTGATGCCCACACCCTGAAACACCCAGAGAACCAAATGTCAATATTTGAACTTGATCTTTGGGTTATGACATAACCATTACTGTGCTACTGCAGTAGCACCCTGCTGCTGGCTCAACTTGTTTTTAGTTCCTGAGAAGGTGCCTATGGCAATATCTAAAGGCAACAAGATATTTATTTATTTATTTTTTAATCAATTTATTTGAATTTGTAAAGGACATTAAACATATTAATGTAATATTAAACATTAATGTTGCCATTTCATGTATTGAACCAGAGTTAGCTTAAAGCTATTGTACATTTGCACCCCCTTGGTAGGTCACATTCAAAACATATACACAATGAATTAGAACACTAAACAAACAGGACAGGACACACAGTACTAAAAATACAGCTGTGTATCACTTATGCCATATCAACAAGCAGTGTGAAGCGTGTGTGGGCATGTGCAGGCTGTGCTTGATGCATATCTCCCTCACTCTCCTGTTTTGTTGCACCTGCCAGGGCAGGGCACCTTAGGCAGGGACGTCAGGCAGGACTTGAAATAAAGCGGCAGGGTTACAAGCTTAAGCTGCTGTAGCTAGCTTGGCTAAGCAGGCTAACAATAGCATTCCACTAGTAGACAATTACACACATTTTCATAACAAACTTTATTTCACCTGCAACTTTACTGTTACCCGTTATCACTGCTCTTGGATTGCCAAATTGCCATGCAGCATCCCTCCTATGCTGCTGCTTATTTTCGTTCACCGTGTAGTTATGGAAATAAGATATGCAATACTTCCTGAAGTACAGGTCACCTCAGACATTTTGACTTCTCAAACACAGGTGTAACTAACTACATTAATAATGGCTGCATTCCATTTAGGTGTGCCATTATTCAGGGCCCTGGTATTGTGCATGCTTGCTTAAAGGTACCCTGTGGAGTTTTTGACCACTAGTAGTGCTATAGAGCAATGCTTTTATCAGTGGGTCCTCGTTTTGTTTGTTCTCACACGCTCATACAAGGATGCACATGTAAACATGTTTACACCCATGAACAACAAAGGCATGTTTCAGCTTTTACTAGAACGTCCTGCTAGCACAAATGGACAAGAGCCATATTTGAGTAACATTATTTGTTACACCTCTGCTTTCTGATATCAAGTCCAAATGTCCATCATGACAAAGGGCTATTGGTTGGACATTGCAGAAGCTTGCTGTTTTGCAGGTCAAAGTCCAACAAAGGTGACCTTTGACTTTCAAATCTGCTTGAGCAGGCCAGAGCTCACACCAAAACCAAAAGCACATTCTTGAATTTGTCAGTGCTGTATGCTTCAATGCAAGTGAATGATTGGTGCTAATACATATTGTCCACCCAATTTCAACCTGAGCAGAGGTCTAATTAAGATGAATAGCTGGAAACACCTGTGCAGATGTGCAGGGCATCTGAATTGACTTTTTATTAAGATAAATCATGTGTCGTGTTGATTTTATTCATTTTATGGAAGTGCTTGAAGTTTATGCATTCAGGACATATAATAAAGGTCAGAGGGTTTGGTTATTTGTTTGGAAACAGGTGGAAATTACTTTGTGTGTCGCACGTCCTCACCTCCGTCAGTGCACTTCCATCCACCGACCCATCACTTGCGGCTACAACCCTGGTGCTACATTGACAGACAGGTTGTCAGAAAGGTCATGGCCCGAGGTGGAGGAATCAGGCATTCTCCATCATTCCTTGTTGTGACACATGACTAGTGGCACCAGAGCCTCGACGCATGATGAGGTGGTTAGCAACAACGGAAAACGTGAGATCCTTGACCTTTTATTTCTTTTCTTTTCTTTTCGCTTTATGACAGCTCCTATCTTCTCGCCTGCTTTTTCTTTTCTCCTCCATGTTTTTCTATTTCCCATTTTAGTTTTCTTTTTATACAGCGTTTCCATACTAAGTGCACCTAAGTGCACTCACATCCCCATTGATTATGACACACATTTGGCCTATTAAGTCTTGCTGTATCATATCATAACTAGGTGTACCATATGTAGTGACTAATGCCACAGAATGCCTCTGATGTTGGTGAATTGATAATTGTTTGCGCAAGATAAACAACATATTACTCACTGTAACTGAGTAATCTCTTGCCTCATGATGTCATGCCAGACATGCAGTCAGGGAACATATTTACTCAGTATGTCTCATCTCAATGGTAATGACACTTGAGGCCATTTGTTTTTATTTGATTATTTTTTAACTATCTTTTTTTTTTTTTTTTTTAATATGTTGGTGTTTTGTTAATTTTTTTTATGTTTGTTTTCTCAGTGTCTCATGTACATATGCTGGAAATATACAGTGTGTGAGTGTAGCATTTCTTGCCCTTTAATTTAGACCAACACAGTTTTTTATCTTTATTTAAGAAGTGGTTCCATTTTTCCCTGCCTGTTGAAACAAAAGCCCTCCTGCCTTTTACTGATGTTCTTTACATCCCCATGAGTACATACAAATAAAGAACTCACCTTCTATATCAGGAAATGATGAAATGTCCCATGCCTGTCAGAAGACATGTAACTTTGGAAGCCTCCGTCACCTCCTTGAAGTGTGGAAGTAAATAGCAAAAGATTATTTAAGGAGATGCACCTCAGCATCCTCTGTGGAGTAGGGGAATGAAAGAGAAATCACAGCCTTAGGAGGGGTGGTTAGAGAGCACGGAGCTCAAATCCACTCCCTAATGCTCCAGTGACCCCAATATGACTCCCCGATACCAAAGGTCATGCCCACCTCCTGTGTAACTCGGCAAATATGCAATCCACAATCACCCCCCCCATAACCACCCACACTGCGTCTCCAAACGAACATTCCCACCCACCTGCTCGTACCCCCAGCTGAGCATCAGAGGTTTCCAGCATTACAGTCTCAGGAGAACATCTCCCCTGTTCTTCCTCCATCCCCACACTTCTCCACGCCTCCATGGAATTACTTCTATCTGGCCTACTTTCCACCCTCACTCTATATCACCTTATACACTATCTATATGTTGTTTTTCTGTAACACCTCCAAATGTTCTTCTTCCTAATCCTTTGTTTGTTTTTGTCACTTCAACCCCGATGTTATTCAGCTTTCATTAAACTCTCAATTCCTTGTCCTTCTGTGCACCTTATTCTGCCTTCTGTAGGCGTCTTATTAACACATTGGTGGCTTCCGGGTGAAATTGTGTCCCTATATGTTGCCTGTCTGTGCTCATTTGTGAGTCTTGGCCTTTGCTTACCCTTGGCTTACCAATGACTTCAGAAAGCCCTACAATAAAGAAGAATCAGACTTTTTCCGCCCAAATGTTCCGTCTACTTCTTCCTTTTCATTTTTCCAAAGCAATGTACAGAAGCTTTAATGAAGGCATCATAGCTAATAGTCTCAAAGTAGCAGAATCTGAAAGCAAGTTATATTCTCAAATAGATGGAGTACAACATCAAACATTCAATTTTCCATCCATCCCAGGGCTCTCCAGTGCAATCATTTTGCTGCATATGCGAGTGAAAATGAGTATGTGAAAAATGATTTGCATGTATTGGTGCGAGTGATTCCAGCGAGTTCTGACACCGAGGTTGAATAAATGGATTCGCTAAGCTCTGATGCTAACGAATCTGTTGTTGAAACTTTTATCTTTGTTCTTTCTGATTAGCAAAGATCAATGTACAAAATATTTAGATAGCAACTTCTCATTGTCAGCCAAAACAAAATGTTGCTGTTGTCAGGTTTGTGTACTCTCTGTAAGCCGGTGTCTGTATTGGACCAAAGATTTTTTATCAAGTAAAGGCATCACTCTGTAACGCCACTGTACAATCGCAAGTGGAGGAGAGGTTTTGTAGTTCCCACACCAACAGAGTGATACTTCAGGAGCTATAGGTAGAGTCAGTCAGGAGTTGTAGGAATGCTCACCCAACTTTTGGCACGCCTTACTGCACATTGATAATTATTTTTTACTGTGTATACTCAGCATCTTTGTCACAATTTGTGTTTCAGGATGGATTATACCACATTTTTAATGTAAAAAAAAAAGAGATGCATTCATGTTATTTCTTAATAAAAAAATGGTGCCCCTAAATTTCCGTAAGGGCCCCTAAAACTAAATGTAAGTGTAGAGCCCTGCATCATACATTTTTAAACAAATGTATGTTGCAATATTTTATATTACATGGTTTTAACCAGTACATTTGTGAGCAAGACTGCTAAGATACTCAATCAATCAATCAATCAATAATCGATCTTCTAGGGCTAACTATAATGAGGGTTCTGTGTGTGGAATATTTTGTCTTATAGCTCCCACATGGTATCGCAGATTACAGTTGTGTGTTATGTGCTGCAGTTTATGCAGTTAATGTTGATTTTTAAATTCATAAATGCAAATGATTTTAGAATAGTACATTCAAATGGAGAACCTTTTCAAGCTAAAGGAACAATATCCTTCTCTTCTCATACAGCATGACCGATAGGCAGAGTGTGTGCATATTGAAATGCATGTCAGCAGTAGCCCTGTATATTGGATGGTTTGTCCTGAGTGCTGAGACGAATCCTCATGAAAAATGTCATTTCTTTCACAAGCCAAATGATTTGTGATTTCAGTAAATGCCTTTCTTTTATGGGTATTTAGGTCCAATGTCCCATTGGTCCCAAATAGGGTGGTTCAAATGACCGGAATAGTCTCATTAATGGTGCAGTAGGACAAAAACACCCTGCAACACTGTCAGTGAAGCAATATTAATGCAATTACAATTATCACCCCCAGAAAATGCCACAATAACCAAACCAGTGTGTTAAGCCCTCTGCTCAAAGTCTAGCGTTGGCTTAAAGTTTGCAGTTAGCAGTAATGTTTTATATCAGTCAGATCAGATAAGGAGGAAAACGACTCTACTGTATTGATTGTGCAATTAAGCCCTTTTGTAAATTTGAGATTTAAGATCTAAAGATTATACACATGATACTGTCTCCACAAAGTCTAGAAGTCAGATGGCACTTGACTTATTGGTCACTCTGTATTGTGTCATCAGTATGAACATACTACATGCATTCATTCATTTCTTGAAACACACAGGCATGCAGTTATCCACATGCAAACACATACTGTACTTGAGTCACCCTTGTGGCTTCGAGCCCTAGCATCACACACAGTACAGCGGAGGCCAGATCACTGCAGTGACATGCTATCAGTGACACACTATCAGTGACATTTGGCTACAGTCACACATATGACTCGCGTTTCAGTGAAATAACGATCAGCTTGGTGTCTCAGTGGCATATATATATTGGTCATCTACCAGTTATTGTCACAAAGAATGTAAAGATTTTGGCTAGTGGCCCAGCTCCTGAGAAAGAAGAATATCTGAAAAGAAAAGTAGAAGACATACATGAAAAAACAATCATGTGTTAGTTCCCCTTTAATGTTTTCAAACTTAGAGTAATTGGCATTATTGCAGTAGGATGTCTACATACATTTTAGGATCTTCTGCTCTTTGATTCTATGCATTTTCTGTCTCACCTCAGATGACTTGTATTGACTGTACTGTTGACCCAGCTGGTTGTATTAACCTATAGTTTACCCATGGTTATGACTCAGTAATAGGTGTCTCTCATTCAGTCTCATTTCCAAGCAGTGGATGTGAAGCGCGTGGGATTTCGGGGTGGAGACACCACTGGTTAAGTCTTTTGCAACACTGCACTTGTGACTTGTTTTCAGTTGTTACAGCTTATTTTATCTCTTTTATACTGGATTAGAGTGATTTATTGAAATGTCACGGTAAAGATCACACCAAAACTGAAAAAGCTTGACCGTATAATTGTAACTGCCCTTAGTGTTGGTGAATTGCAGCCACTGTTTTTGCATCAAAGTTACTGTTTTGCTTCTTATACCATTACTTTTACTAACAGTTGATTTGGAGCATTATTTTCACTGCGGTACAATTTTAAAGGCATGCTCAATATTGGAAACACAGCTGCTAACATTTTCTTTGAATGCTCTTGTGGACACCACACAACACTCCATTGCCCAAAGCCAAAATCTGAATTAAGAAGATTATATTATAGAATTCAGTTTTACGCTATAATGTGTTTCACCCTACAGACAGTACCAACCAATAAACTTGGGAACATTCTGGAAACTGATTCAGGACAGATTACCATTTGTCGCCACACCCATCGTACTAAAAGACTTGTATGCTCCACAGACAGAGGCACACACACAAGTGTATTCACATTCTTTAGTTTGCAAACACACCCCATGCACAAAGCTTTTGTGACTGTGGCAACAGGGCAGTGTTTGGGTGTGTTTGGGTCATATTCTACCGACGTGGTTCCAGGTGGAGCATGTGTGCTCTGTAATCTCTCACCTATTGTCCTCATGTTAAAATTAAGCCTTGGCACAGGGTACAACTATGTGGCGACACAAAATTGCCTGGTTAATCATCTACAATGCCTGTCTTACATCAGCCTGAGTTACAGCATGAGCTGAGAGTTTGTTGGAAAGGAGAGTTGGAGAAAGAGAGGGACAGACATGGGATAGGGCAGATATTTCCGAAGAGGACGTTAGGACATGCGTGCCAGTTGGGTTGTGCTTGCGCTTACATGTTCTGTATTTTGAGGTGGGGGCAGCAGGATCATCATGGCCCCTGGAGTACACCACATTTCTGCTCATCCCCTCCCCACAAGCAGCAGCACCACATCATTAGGAACAATATCCTCAACCCTCTTTCTCAATCAGAACATTTCACGTCATGCAATGAGACATTTTGGCAGCTGCCACCTTGACCCTGTGCTTCTCGCCCTCAGGGTGTGATGGCGTAAGTCTCTGTGTCAGCCTTTTCATAGGTTTGACAAACACATAAGTCAGTATGTCAGACATTAATTCACTATATTCTGTTAAAGGACTCAAAGTATTATTTAACATATCGTACTTGTCAATGCTTTTCAATTCTGCCCTGTTCAAGGCTTTTGACATTGAACATAGAAGATACATTTTTGTGCTGCTATGTGATGATTGTCAACATTTCTTACAGGGGACATTGAAATTTATATGGAGAATAATGGAGAATGACAGCAATTTCCAGCAAGTGAATGAATTAAAACTTCAGAATAGAGCCCCTGTAGTATAAATTGTGCACATTTATTTGCCAACACTTTATTTTACTTGACTTTTGCATACACCTGAATAGCTGATACATACAGAGCTGAATTGCAGGACGTTCTGCAATATAACCTTAAATGAAGAATTATTTTAGCACTTACTAAGATATTCTTAGTAATAATGATTATTACACAGTGTTTTAACCAGGTAAAATCAGGTTTTCTTTAAAAGATTCCCAGGGATGCACCGAAATCAACAAGCTGGTGACTGACAGCAGATCGTGCAGCACTTTAATGCTTTTAATGTGTATATTTATCTTCTCTGGTGTCACAAAGAGCTCACAAAGAAATAAGTAATTTTAAGCATTATTAGTATTATTAGACTGCAAATCTGGGATTGCTATGTCACACACTTTTAAATTAACTGAATGGACTGCCAAAGTACATGGAGTAGGATACAAGCACAACAGAATTGCTTTAAAAAAGTTTTTATTGCTTTTGACTGTCTGATTGATCAGGGAAAATCCCGATGCTGACGCGCATACATTTTACCATAGTTACCAAATGATTTACACAAATATATGCATCGCTTATACAGATCACTTCCTGAACAGTTCACGATCAGCATATGGATTTATTAGTTGGTTAGCCTTTGAATTCTTGCTAAAATCACATCTACAGTACTATCGAAATTCTTGTGGTTGGTCCGTTTGCTTTCACACCACAAACTAACCGCACCAGAGTCCACTTGGAAGCTGACCGAGACCCTCCTTTTCAAGCGGTCTCTGTCTGGTTATTTGGTCCGCATCAGGGTTCAATCGACAGCTTTCACACTAGCCGAAAAGAACCGCATTAACCGGGCAAACGCACCAGGGTTTGTTTTAGCGGAACCAAACAGGTTTGGTGTGAAAGCACCCTATGTTAGCCTTGATCAAGTGAAGAACCAGCGTTCCTCAAAATGTCCAACCTGAATTGCAGCCGCTGCCTTGTACTTATTGTATTGTGTCCAGCAAAGGTACAGGGGCACTCAAAGCTGCTCGCCTAGAAGCTGGACATGTCCTTGCACAACAACCCTGCTGTCAGTCAAGCCGCCCCGTTACGATGGGCATGACATTTAAAGTTGGGCGAAGAAGGCAGACAAAGTGCCCTTACCTCCTCCGTACTAGCCCTGCAGTAGCGCCCCGTGTGTAGCGTTTGTGGATGAGTGTGTTTGTGTGTGTTGTGACTTTGGCCAGACTTGGTCTGGCATAAGGACAGCTGTCACATCTCCAACCTGTCACATGCGACACAGAGGAGATGCCAGAGGCCGGGGCATCAGGAGACAGAAGGACGGACACAAGGAAAAGTGTCTGTACGTTTGTGTGTATGTCGGTGTTCATGCGCCCATGTGTCTGAAAGAGTAAGGAGGATGGAAGACGTAGGGTGGTGGCCACGTGAAAGGGTTTGACTCGGAGGCACCCTCTAACCTTGATGTCCACGCACACACGTGTGCACACTTTTCACTCGCTTTCTTAAATCCAGCCCTTCAGCATTTGAGTCACATCCCCCCCGGTGCTTGTAGTAAATACTGTTTTAACGTCCAACCACCACCCCTGCAGGACGCCCTCCTTGTCTTGCAGTCCTCTGACCCAGGCCATTTCAGTGCTCATTACTTACCAATGAAGAAGTCTCTTCATTAAGGCCCTGCCTGTGGCCTGTGGAGCAAAGGCTATTTTTTTTTTTTTTTTTTTTTTTAAATGTTCCTTCTCTAATAACTCTTTACATAAGCAAGCAGCAGTTGCCCTCAAGTGTATTTGTTTAAAAGGGCTTAAGCTGTGTGTATGTGAGCACAGAAACATTAATGGCCATTTAGGGGCTTTTACTTCATTACAGAGGGAAGAACTCTTCTGTTTCAATTTAAGTAATGGTTTCAAGGCAGGCAGGTTAAAAGGTCAACTTTTGTTCTCATTAAGTTATCTTTTCACAACTTCCTGTATAGATTTGCAAAGTTTTGGGAGAAGAAAATCACAAGAGTTTTCAAATGCCTCTAAATTACCACCAAACTGCAAGGACACCCCCTCAGCACACTGTGTATTCCATAACCAAAACCAGCTGTCAAGTAAATCATTTGTATTGCCCCTCTACACTTTAATTTACTTTAAACATCCTACTTAAGAAGCATGAAGAAAGAAATTCTCCCGAAAATGGCAGCAGTGCACAAGCTTCAGAGACAAACATCTTTGTTTCGCTCTCAGTAGTCATGAAAAGGCTACAATATTTAAAAATATATTTTAAAAGCAAGTTATACTTTCTCTATTCGCACATCATACAGCTGCATTGCCTTGTCTGATCGCAGCAATTAGACAGTCCTAAGGGTCACAAACGACTTAAATCCAGCTTGCATCTGCTCACACAATGTACAGAAATGTATAAATCCCTTGCATTGGCTACACAGCATCGTAATGCTGATGACGACAACAAAGATTTCCTCTGCTGCAGCATCACATTTGCGTTCACTTATAGAGAGACAAGGAAAGACATTGTCTCTGCGTCTTTTTCTCTGAGACTTTATTGAAACACTGAACAATTTTATCACCCGCATTTCCAGTGTCATTGCCATGAAATTTTGTGCAGACATTCATGGTCTCAGAGGAAGAGGCCTGGATGACATTTGTGGCTCTGAATGAAATGTCTAAACAGCGATTGGATGGTTTGGTACACACATTCATGCCCCCTCAGGATGAATTGTTATAACTTTGGTGATCACTTTAGTGACTTTTCCTCTTGAGCATTCATCAGGTCAAAATTTTAATTTGTCCAGTATTTTGGTTTATGATGAAACACCTTCAAAACTATCGACATTCCCATCAGCCTTAGCTGTACTTGGTGTTTAGTGCTAATTAGCAAATGGTAGCATGCTAATGCCAGCTAAGATGGTGAACATGGTAAACATTATAGATGGTGAACATCAGCATGTTAGAATGCTGATGTTAGCATTTAGCTCAAAGCACCACTTTGTGACTGTATTATGCCTAAGTATAGTCTCGCAGAGCCGTTAGCGTGGCTGTAGACTCGTGTTCTTGTTTAGTGAATATTAATTTTAAGCTTATATACTGGAAGAGATTACTGGTGATACTTAACTAAACAAGGCAAAAAAACTATTTTTGTCTATATAGCTTCAGCTCCCATGCAGAGCACATTAATTTAGAATGGCAATAGCTGAAAGTTAAAGGGTCCGCCTTTAGTTTTTGTTTGTTTGTTTCTCTGATGCAATATGACTTGTGACAGCTCTTCGCTGTCTGCTGGGACAAGATGAGTCTGAATCATTCCACAAAAAGGCTCTCCCTTCAACGGTGCCCATAGTCTGACTGAATCGACGGATGGCCCGCTGCAGCCCACACAGAGCTGCCCCGTGTTCTTCTTCTGGCCCTCTCACCTTCCTGTTGGTTCTCATCTGTCTGTTTACTCTGTCCCAGTCCGAAGGAAGCATCCATTAAATCACCTTTAACGATGACAACGGGACTTGACAGCTACAAACTGGAGCAAAACAATCTTTTCCCAAACCCCACGCCCACCCTTGCCCGACGTCTCCGCGGCTGTTCCTGTCTGTCCCATATCGTCAGCGGCAGAAGCTGCAAGCGCTGCTGTGAGACAGAGAGCAGTTCTTGTTTACTGATGCACACTATATTGATGTGAGCTGATTCCATCAGGCGACACTTTTGGATGCCACACACCCCGCTGTCTTTCATTGCCTCCCTTCTACTTCTTATGTCTTAACCCCCTAATGTATCTGCCACGACAAGGCAGACTGTATGATAGTCAGCAGAGCTGCAGTCATTGTTGTGACTGTTGATATCTGCGTGTGCTACAATATAAATGTGCTGTAGCTTCAAGAACTGCTCATTAATGACCCTTATATTTGCATTCCATGTTACATACTTAAGAAAAGATGTTTGCCATACCCCTGGGGATGCAACTAACTAAAATGTTTAACGATTTTATTGTTTTTTGGTTAATTTATTAGCTTTTTTTCATTAATTAAACACAATGGTCAAAATCATTAGATTACATGCAAAAAAAAAAAAAAATTAATTCCACTCCACTTGGAGAGAAAATGTTCAGTGAAGGAATTTCTTTTTCCACCCACTCAGCCATGTTTTTTTCTCAAAGCAATGGTCAGTTTGGTTTTGTGATCAGCAGACCAAAGCGTGTGTAATTAGTTAATAAGCCTGATCACGTTTGAGGCTGCCTTGCTGCAAACTGGTTGTGCTGTGCCTCTGTCCGTCATGTATGGTGGTTACATTTCCTCTCACCACGGCGGGCAGCGATTATAACAAATGGATGAGTTCAAACCATCTGTAAGACATTTGATTAACACTGCAGAGCCTCTGTCGGGAGAGAGGGAGCCCAGAATGGTACTTGATGTGGAATTGCACTAATGACAGTGCCTGAGAAGTAGCCATGCTCTAGGAAAAAACATCACAGAATGAGAAATTAGAACCTTGGAGAGACAGACGAGGTTTGTAGCGAGCAGCTCCGGGTGGCCTCTGCATCCATCTCACACATGATTTGATTGGTGCTCGCAGTCATCAGCTCAGCCTCATAGTGCAGCTGTTGAAGCTAATGTGGCATGAAACAAAGCAGATGTTTCTTCTGGTGTCTTTCCTCTTCTCCATCTCCTTCAATATTTTGGGACTGACTTGCACACTTGTTGTACACACATAGAAGTGTATGATCCCCAGAGTTGTACTATTAAGGTTCAACTTTAACAATTTGAAATGATAAAAGTTATAAATAACTTAATGTTTAAGAACTCACGTTGACTCCCCAATTGCTACAGCAAAACAAAAAAGTTCTGCAACATAGATAGAGCTTATTTTTTGGATAAGTGACTACCTGGAAAAATTGGAACCAAATCTAGAACCTAAAGGGATCAGTGTGCTTCAAACAAAGTGCTTGTGAAATTCTTGAACAGTGTCTGAATCGCCCTCCCCCAACACCAATGGTGGATATGGTGTTTGGCTGCATCCAGCAATATTTCTACCTTTCAAAAGTTGACAATTTCAACAAGCACGTCCACTTCACACAGTCATTAGCCTAATGTGAGAAGTTGAAAAACTAGGCAGGATTGAAACTTCCCAACACTATGAATACCTTTAAGGAGA